>NC_092756.1:53124978-53333404 GCF_047496795.1 Chiloscyllium punctatum
CAAGAGACAGTGAGAGGGGGCAATATAGAACTGAAAGATCGCAGGTTTCAATGCCATCTCATTGAGGGAGGCTTGCTTTCCCCTCTGTTGTAGTGATCCTTACGAAGACAGCACAGGCCTGGATTGATAACTGTCAACTTCCTATATTGACGCAGGAAGGTTCAGCACAGCAGAGATGAAAGTTAACAAGAGGGTGGGGATTGAACCTGGAACCATCATGTCCTGTGTTCGTGCTTCAACATTGTATCTATGTAATGTCTTCTAGACCAAAGTTCGATCCCGTAAATACATACTGCTCTGTTCACTGTGACTGATCTTACCGATCTGCAGGATTTACTGAAGGCTTCAGATCTCTCTCCATCTCTCTCTGGCTGACCAACTGTCTTCAGTGTGGTGATGAACGAAAGAGGAATTGGGAATTCTGCTGAGTCAGTAGCATCCTCAGTACCTGCAGGAGACAGAGAAATGAGCAGAATGGGAAAATATACTGGTACAGTGAGGGTTACACGTGCAGCATGACACTGAGTCCCACAGAGACCTGGAAAATCCTAGACTCCATCCCTGGCCTGTGCTGCCCGTCTCTCTGGAGTGGAGAATTCTGTTGCCTCAGGATCCGGATTCGCTGCAAAAGGTGCTGTCAGCGGCATCAATTAAACCCACATGGTAACAGATACCACATGAAGAGATACTGAGTGATATCACCAGAGTGAAGGAAGGTATCAGGATCAAACCACAGTCAGGAAGAAGGGGGTTTGATTCATGGTGAACTGGGGGCAGTACTTAGGGATAGGGGAGCAATCAGTGGGCCAGGCAATGGCCTCGTGTTACTCTCACTCGACACTCATCCAGAATTTAAAGCCAGTAGCAGGGATACCCATCTAACTTACTTAATACCATTTAAGTAAGGAAATCTGTTATGGGCTGCCGGTCTGGCCAACTTATGAATCCAGACCCAGAGCAAGGAGGTTGACTCTCAACTGCCCTGTGAAATGATCTGGCAAGCCACTCAGCTCAAGGGCAGCTCGGGGGTGGCCATGAAATGCTGGCCAGCTAGAGACAGCAACATCCCACGAGTGAATTAAAAACAACACTACTGGGAACAGTGTCTTAGCCAATAATATCGGTAAGTTTATGGGCAGGGCTTTAAACTGACAGAGAGGATGCAGGGGCCCGGTTCAGGTGAAAGGAGCTTTCCAAATCCAAAGAGAAAAGGTGACATATCAGAACAGCATGGGAATGTGACTGAAGACAAGCAGAAAAGTACAGGTAGGGACACTGAATTCTGACAGGAAATTCTGGAAAAAAAGTCAATTGCAATTTTGTTTTGGAAATGTCAAAGTATCGGCGAGATCTGCTCACCAGAAAGATGTGGTTACAGGAGAAAATGTGCTTTACTGTCTGTGTTCTAAACAGGGACGGTGACAATGGCAGGAAGAGGTTTCACGAGGCTGGAGAGGATGGGACCTGAATGAAGAGACACAATTCATTTGCTCGGAGGGCCAGAGGTAACAGAAACACCAATGGCCTGAACTGAAGCAGACGACCCAGACTGGGAGAGTTGTGGAGATTGGAGGTGGTTTCACAGGGACGGAGGACCATAGAGCCATAGGAGGTTACACAAATGTGGAGAGTTGTATGGCCTGCAGGAGTGCATGGATATGGAGAGGTTTGGAGGAATGAGTTCGTTGACAGGGATAAGAACGTTGATTGGATGGAGCGGTTTACACCGTCAGGAATGTTTTAGGCAAATTGAGCAGATTACAGCGATAAAGTGGGGTGTATTGGCAGGAGGAAGAAACAGAGATATGGAGGGTAGTCATGGCTGAAGATGTTTATAGATACAGGAAGGTTTAGGCTCTGCAGATTATTTAGATATGGAGGGTGTGGAGTCTGACAGATTTTCCAGAATGGCAGTAATTTTGGTTGGAATCAGGATTCCTGAAGAAGGGCTTATTCCCGAAACGTCGATACTCCTGCTTCATTGTTGCTGCCTGATCTGCTGCGTTTTTCCAGCAACACATTTTTAAGCTAAAGATCAAAATCACACAACACCAGCCTACAGGTCCAATAGGTCTAGTTAGAGGCACTAGCTTTCGAAGTGCTGCTTCTTCATCAGGTGGTTGTGGAGCACAGTCATAAGACACAGAATTTATAGCAACATGTTGGCAGTGTCATGGAATGAAATATTAAACAAGTTTTGATTAAGTCTTTCATCTTTTAGAATGATCATCAGCGCTTCCAAATCTAGCGCTTCCAAACACAGAGGGACCTCGACTATCCAAATATCAATTATCTGAATATCGGATTATCCAAAGGAGATCTTGATGTCCCGATAGAAACAGTACATTAAAGAGTTGTTTCAAGCCTGATTGTGTTTTTGTTTTGTTCACACTTATTAAAACTGGTTTCGGCTCACTGAAACGCTGCCGAAAACAGTCCTGGACATCGAGCCCAGGTCCCATCTCCAAATGACTGACCTCCCACCCTCTTTGGCTCTCCGCACACTTCGCGCCTGGAGTTCTACAAAGGGGTAAATCCAAAATCCCCCTTATTCAGATAGTCTCTCAAACATTGTCCTGTACAGGGCAAACGTGGAACTTTTCAAAATGTTGAAGGAAAAGTTGTGTGCGTGGCTATGTGTGCGTTCGCTATTTGGTGACTTAACCACCAAAGGCAGCAGCTGTCTTACTGTTGGTGTCCATTCCGGCTGCCCAGGAGGGGGAGGAGATGATGGGGGCAGGGCCGCACAGGGGGCCGGGCAACTGGGGTATGGGCGGGAATGGTGGGTGGGGCGGATGTACTGCTGGACGGGTTTGGGACCAGGTGAGGGGCCATGTTGGAGGCGGGGTGGGCAGTGCTTGACAGGTTTGGGGGCAGGCTGAGGGCGATGTTGGATAGGTTTGCAGGCGGGCGGGGTGCTCTGTTGGAGGTCGGCAGAGGGTGATGTTGCATGGTTTTGAGGGTGTGTCGGGTGCTCTGTTGGAGGCGGGCGGAGGTTGATGTTGGATGGGTTTGGGGCAGGTGCTCTGTTGGAGGGGGGTGGAGGGTGATGTTGGATAGATTTGGGCTGGGCGGGGTGCGCTGTTGGAGGTGGGTGGAGGGTGATGTTGGATAGGTTTGGGCTGGGCGGGGTGTGATGTTGGAGGTGGGTGGAGGGTGATGTTGGATAGGTTTGGGCTGGGCGGGGTGTGCTGTTGGAGGTGGGTGGAGGGTGATGTTGGATGGGTTTGGGCTGTGCGGGGCGCGCTGTTGGAGGCGGGTGGAGGGTGATATAGGATGCGTTTGGGGCAGGTGCTCTGTTGGAGTCGGGTGGTGGGTGATGTTGTATGGTTTTGAGGGTGTGTGGGGTGCTCTGTTGGAGGCGGGCGGAGGTTGATGTTGGATGGGTTTGGGGCAGGTGCTCTGTTGGAGGAGGGTGGAGGGTGATGTTGGATGGGTTTGGGGGTGGGCGGGGTGATCTGTTGGAGCCGGGTGGAGGGTGATATTCGATGGGTTTGGGGGTGGGCGGGGTGCTCTGTTGGAGGCGGGTGGAGGGTGATGTTGGATGGGTTTGGGGGTGGGCGGGGTGATCTGTTGGAGCCGGGTGGAGGGTGATATTGGATGGGTTTGGGGGTGGGCGGGGTGCTCTGTTGGAGGCGGGTGGAGGGTGATGTTGGATGGGTTTGGGGCGGGCGGGGTGTTCTGTTGAGGGCGGGAGGGGGTGATGTTGGATGGGTTTGGGCGCGGGCGGGGTGATCTGTTGGAGGTGGGCAGAGGGTGATGATGGATGGGTTTGGGGCGGGCGGGGTGCTCTGTTGAGGGCGGGAGGGGGTGATGTTGGATGGGTTTTGGGGCGGGCGGGGTGATCTGTTGGAGGCGGGAGGAGGGTGATGTTTAATGGGTTTGGGGGCAGGGGCGGGTGGCGAGTGGCGTTGGATGGTTTTGGTGGCGGGGCAGGCGTGGGGCGGTATTTGAATGGTTTGGAGGCGAGCAGCGGGGTGTTTTTGGGGGGTAGCAGGACGTGCGGGCTCAGCATGGTTTGCTGCTGCCTAGTCACCTCAACGGGGACTAGACATTACTGAAAACTACGAGCACCAGAGGAAAGGCATTGAATCGATTAATTGAATCAACAATTATCCGAATGAACTATTGCCCGCCGACCTAGTTCAGATAATGGAGGTTCCTGTGTAAAACAGCTGGATGATAACCTGGTGTTGTGTGATTTTTACCTTCACCCAATCAACCCCTGCTCGATTCTGCCGAAAGGCCCCAAAATTGACCTTGTTCCAGTTTAAGAGCTTAATCTGTGGACCTGTCTGATCTTTTTCCATAACGATGTTAAAATGAAGACAGTTGTGGTCACTGGACCCAAAGTGCTTTCTGATTGACGCTTCAGTCACTTGGCTGACCTTTTCTGAGGGGAGGTCTCGTGTTGCATCCGTCTGAGTAGCGTACATCCTGATTTAGGAAACTTTCTTAGACATATTTGGCACATTCCACCCCGTATGGTCCTTTTACACTCTGGGTGACCAGTCAATCCATGGGAAGCTAAAATCTCCATCCAATACTACTCTATTATTTTTATAGGTACCTGCAATCTCACTACACATTTTCTCCTCTTGTACCCGCTGGCTATTTGGGGGTCCAGAACACCATCCCAGCAGACTGACCATCCCCTTCTTGTTTCTAACTTTTAAAAATATGGCCTCATTTGATGACTGATTAACAATATTGTCTTTAAGCACTGTTTTTATATCCTCCCTAATCAAACGGACAACTCCCCCTCCTCACTTACTTGTCCTTCTGTATCCTGGAACACTGTTCTGAAACTCCTGCCCATCCCTCAGCTATGTTTCTGTTATGGCTGTAACATCTTAGTCCCCAGAGCTATTCCATGGTCTCAACTTGTCTGCCTGACCAGTCAGGCCTCGTGCGTTGAAATTAATGCCCTTTAAACCAGAAGTCTTTACCCTCCCTATACTGTGCCCGGATTTCCTGGATAGGAAACTTGCTCTTGATGGCTCGTGTATTTTCCCTTGACTAGTTGATGGCCCCTGTCTTATTCAGCGTCGCAACTCGCTGCCAAAGTAGTTTAAATCCTGCAGGGTAACACTCGGAAATCTCCTTCCAGGGATACTGGTGCTCCTCTGCTTCCAGTGCAAACCATCCCCTTGGTACAGGTCATCTCTACCCCAGAAGAGATCCCAATGACCTAAGATTTGAAAACCCTGCCCCCTACACCAGCTCCTCAGCCACACTTCCATCCGGCCTATCTTTCTATTTCTATATTCACTGGCACGTGGCACTGGGAGTAACTGTGAGATCTTTCACCTCAATATCCTGTGTTTTTAACTTCTTACCTAACTCCCTGTACTCATTTCACTGGACCCCATCCCTTTGTGTACCTCTGTCATGTGGACCGATGTGCAGAATGACCTCTGGCTGTTCACCCTCCCTTCAGAATGTTCAGTTAAAGCTCAGAGACATTCTTCACCCTTGTATCTGACAGGCAGCACAGCATCCTGGGGTCTCTTCTGCAGCCACATAGTCTCATGTCTGTCCCCCTCACAACAGAGTCGCCTATCAGTATTGCAATCATTGGACAGGATCTGGCAAACAGAGACAGGGAGGAACTACCTGCAGTTGGGTCGATGTTAGTATTTTAAAGAGATGCTGTGAAAGCTCGGGGCCAGTGGGTTCCTTGAAGAATAGTAAAGGTAGCGAATACTGATCAAGCGATATCGTGAGTTTGATAAAGAAAATCCAGTTCAATAAAAGGTGAAGCCATTCACAAGTATAGAACATAGAACATAGAACAGTACAGCACAGAACAGGCCCTTCAGCCCACGATGTTGTGCCGACCACTGATCCTCATGTATGCACCCTCAAATTTCTGTGACCATATGCATGTCCAGGAGTCTCTTAAATGTCCACAATGACCTTGCTTCCACAACTGCTCAAGGCAACGCATTCCATGCTCTCTCAACTCTCTGTGTAAAGAACCCGCCTCTGACATCCCTTCTATATTTTCCTCCAACCAGCTTAAAACTATGACCCCTATTGTTAGTCACTTCTGCTCTGGGAAATAACCTGGATATCAACTCTATCTATGCCTCTCATTATCTTGTATACCTCAATTAGGTCCCCTCTCCTCCTTCTTTTCTCCAATGAAAAAAGTCCGAGCTCAGTCAAATTCTCTTCATAAGATAAGCCCTCCAGTTCAGGCAGCATCCTGGTAAACTTCCTCCGAACCCTCTCCAAAGCATTCACATCTTTCCTATAATAGTGCGACCAGAACTGGACGCAGTATTCCAAGTGAAGTCTAACCAAAGTTTTATAGAACTGCAACAAGATTCTCAAGACTCTTAAACTCAATCCCTCTGTTAATGAAAGCCAAATCACCATATGCTTTGTTAACAACCCTGTCCACTTGGATGGCCATTTTAAGGGATCTATGTACATGCACACCAAGATCCCTCTGTTCCACCATACTGCCAAGAATCCTACCATTAATCCTGTACTCAGCTATCAAATTCGACCTTCTAAAATGCATCAGCTCGCATTTATCCAGGTTGAACTCCATTTCCCACCTCTTAGCCCATCTCTGCATCCTGTTAATGTCCCGCTGTAGCCAATAAAAGCCCTCTATACTGTCAACGACACCTCCAACCTTTGAGTCATCGGCAAACCTGCTGACCCAAAATTCAATCCCCTCATCCAAGTCATTAATAAAAATTACAAACAGTAGAGGCCCAAGGACAGAGCCCTGTGGAACACCACGCACCACAGATTTCCAGGCAGAACATCTTCCTTCCACTACCACTCGCTGTCTCCTGTTGGCCAGCCAATTCTGTATCCAAGCAGCTAAATTCCCCTGAATCCCATTCCTCCTGACCTTCTGAATGAGCCTACCATGGGTATCCTTATCAAATGCCTTGCTGAAGTTCATATACACCACATCCACAGCTCGACCCTCATCAACTTTTCTAGTCACATCCTCAAAGAACTCGATAAACTTTGTGAGGCATGACCTGCCCCTCACAAAGCTGTGTTGATTGCATTTAATCAAGCCATGCTCTTCCAGATGGTCATAAATCCTATCCAACAGAATCCTTTCAAACACCTTGCAGACGACAGATGTGAGACTTACTGGTCTGTAATTGCCGGGGATTTCCCTACTTCCTTTCTTGAAGAGAGGAATTACATTTGCCTCTCTCCAGTCCTCAGGTACGATCCCAGTGGAGAGCGAGGATGTAAAGATCTTCGCAAGTGGTGAAGCAATTGCACTTCTCGTTTCCCAAAGCAGCCGAGGACAAATCTGGTCCAGGCCTGGCAACTTGTCAATCTTAATTTTTGACAAAATTTTCAGCACATCAGCTTCCTCTATCTCTATCCATTCCAGCATGCACACATGCTCTTCAAGAGGGCAAGGGGATTGGAGAAAATGAGGGACAAACAATGGTCATGAAATGCATTTGTCAGATATAACTGAGGAAAAACCTCAAGGTATTTCATCACCATCGTTAGCATAAGAGGCTTCCCAGCGAAACAGCGAGGCCTGCTAGAAACCAAAGTGGCAAGCTGTGCATGGAGCCCGAGGAAGTAGGTGATATCTTCAATGTATACTTCCCATCTGTATTCACACAGACGAAAGGCATTATAGCCGGGAATTTCAGTCGGTATGGTGATGTTCTAGAACATGGTAAGATTAATAAGGCGGAGGTATTAAATGTTTTCACAGGCATAAAAAGGTGGAGAAATCCCCAGAGCACGAAGAAATGTATCCCAGGCTACTATGGGAGGTAAGGGAGGAGATTGCTGGAACCCTGGTGGATATATTTAATACTTTACTGGCCACAGGTGAAGTGCTGAATGACTGGAGGATCGCTAATGTGGTTCCTTTGTTCAAGAAGGGAAGCTGTGATAGGGCAGGTAATTACAGAGCAGATAGTCTGACAGCAGGGGGGAGGGAAAGTATTGGAAACAATTTTGAGGGACAGTTTGAATTCATAACTGGAAAGGCAGGGATTGATTAGGGCTCGTCAGCACGGATTTGATACAGGAAGTTCTTGTCTGATGAAATCAGTTCAGTTTTTTGAAATGGTGTCTGAAAATATTGATGAGGGCAGTCCAGATGATGTGGGTTCCATGGAGTTCATTAAGGCCTTTGACAAGGTCCCACGTGGAAGGCTGGTTCAAAAGGGAAGATCCCATGGAATCCAAGGCAAATTGGCAATTTGGATCCACAATTGGTGGAGGGCTGTTTTTGTGATTGAAAGTCTTTGCGCAGCGGGTGTACCACAGGGATCTGTGCAGGAACCATTGCTGTTCATTATGGACATTAATTATTCGGATATGAAAGCAGGACGTATCATTAGCAGGTTTGCAGATGACATGAAAGGTGAGAGTGTTGTTCACAGTGAGGGGGATGGTCTCAGGCTGCAGTCTGAAGGTTGAGAGTGGGACAGAATTTTAACAGAGTAATTTCAATTGATAAGCCAGGCAAGAGCACAGCAGGTAATGAGGGAAAACTGATGAATTCAGCTGCATTTACTTTGATGCAAAATGCCTGACAGATAAAACAGATAAAACAGATGAACAGACGGCATGGATGGGAACATGGGACTGGGAAATCATAGGAATTACAGAAACACCGCTGAGGGAGGGCCAGGGCTCGCAGATCATTGTTCCAGAGGACAGATTCAATAGGAAGGATAGATGGGGAGGCAAGAGAGGAGGTGGAGTGGAGAGTTTGATCAGTGAAAACATCACTGCATCACGGAGAGAGGATATTCCTTGGGATCACCCATTGAAGCTATGTTAGTGGAACTGAGCAATAAAAATGAATAATCAGTTTGATATGACTGTACTACAGGCCCGCAGTAGTCAGTGGGAAATTGAGCAGCAAATATGTGTGCGATCTCAGATATCTGTAAGAATGATAGGGTTGTAATGGTCGGGGATTTTAACTTTCCAAACCGTGACTGGGACTGCCAGAGTGTTCAGAGCTTGGATGGGAGGAATTTTATTTTTAGATTAGATTACTTACAGTGTGTAAACAGGCCCTTCGGCACAACAAGTCCAGACCGACACGACGAAGCGCACCCACCCAGACCCATTCCCCTACATTTATCCCTTCACCTAACATTGCGGACAATTTATCATGGCCAATTCACCTAACCTGCACATTTTTGGAGGCGGGAATTGAACCCGGATCTCTGGCACTAAGAGGCATACTGTCTTAAGCAGTATGTAACTGGTCCGACTGGAGAAAGGGATAAAACCTGACCTCCCCTTGGGAAACAAGGTAGTGAAAGGGGCTGACGTGTTTGTGGGGGAACACTTTTGCAAAGTCACCATAATTCTATTAGTTTGAAAATAACGATGGAAAAGGACAAGCATGGTCCATAAGTTAAAGGTCAAAACTGGCCCCTCCGCAATCTAGAAGGTATTAGACAAGACCATCCATAAGTTGATTCGTGGAGGCTATTTGCAGGTAAAGGGACATTGGGCAAGTGGGATTCTTTCAAAAGAGAGATAAATTAAGATTTCAGGGCCAGCATATTCCTGTTAGTGTGAAGGACAATGCTGACACAAGTGGGAAACACTGGATGACTGGGGATATTGAGGTTCTGGTCAAGACAAAAGGGGAACATGTCATATACAGCCATCTGGATTAAGTCAATCCCTTGAAGAATATTGTGGGTGTATTAATACTCTAAAGAGAGAAACCATGAGGACACAAAGGGGACCTGACAGAGCATTTGCAGAGAAGGTTCACGAAAACCCAGAAAATTCTACAAGTATATTAGCAACAGAAGATTAACTCTGGACAGAATGTGACTCCTGAAAGATTAACGAAGCCATCCATGTGTGAACCCACAGGAAATGGGTGAGTTGCGAAACAAACACTTCACGTCAGAACTTACTGTGGAAAAAAACGCTGGGGAAGCAGGGAAATAAACAGTGATGTTTCAAAAGAGTCCACATTGGAGAACAAGAGGTGTTGAAGGTTTTCAAACATATTAAAATTAGACAACTCCCTGGGAACTAATCAAGGATATCCCAGGATATTGGGGTAAGTTAGCGAAGAAACTTACTACGATATTTCTATCACTGACAACCACAGGCGATGAGCTGGGAGCCTGGAGGCTGCGTAATGTTGTGGCATTATTTAGGAAAGGCTGCGACTGAAAGCTAGGGACATAAACACCAATTAGCTTGATGTCAGTGGTGCCAATGTTGTTGGAAGCAATTCCACGGGACAGGAAATACATGCATTTAGAAAAGCAACGATTGATTAGGGATATTCAGCAGAGCTTTGTGCGTACAAAGGGGTGTCTCTCAAACTTGATAGAGTTTGTTGAAGAGGTGACCAAGAAGGTGGATGAAGGAAGAGCAGTAGACGTTGCCTATCCTGACTTCAGCAAGGCCTTTGACAGGGTTTAGCCTGGGGCACTGGTTAGTAAGGTTAGATCACATGGGATCAGGGAGAGCGAGACAAACGGACACAAAATGGGCTTGACAGTAGGAGACAGAGGGTGGTGGGAGAGTGTTGTTGTGTGGACTGGGGGCCTTTGACCAGCCATAAGGATCGTTGCAGGTTTCACCCATGTGCATTATTGACATAAACGAGAATATACGAATTATTGTTTGTAAGCTTGTGGATAGTAAAATACTTGTTATAGTTGTCAGTGAATACAGTTATCAAAGGTGATCTTAACCAACTAAGCCAGTGGGTCCAAGAAATGAAAGATGGAGCTGAATTCAGGTGTTGGATTTTGTTAAGACAAACCAGGGAGGACATATACAATTAATGGCAGAGCCTCTGGGCAGGGTTGTCGAACAGAGAGAGACTAAGGGATGCAGTTGCATTGTTCCTTGGAAGTGACATCACAGGTGGACAGGATGGGGAAAACGGATTTGGCACACTAGCCCTCAAGGGTCAGAGCATTGAGGACATGATTTGGTCCATCATGATGCGGCTGTATCAGATATTGCTGGGACTCCAGTTGGACGACTCTGTAGAATTCTGATCCTCCTGCTTTAGGAAGCATATTCTGAAACTGCAAATGGAGCAAAGATTCACGAAGATGTTACTGATACTGGAGGATTTGACAGAATCAGAGAGGCTGGATAAGCTGGAAAAAACATGGGGGAAATGAGGTAGATTTGGCAGATAAGGTGAAAGAGAATCCAAAGAGATTCTCCGGCACACAAGTACGAGGCTACTAGAGCGACAATAGAGCCCCTCAAAGATCAATAAGGGCATCCATGCCTGGAACCACAGGAAATGGGTGCGGCCCGAAATGAATAATTCATGTCAGAAAGTATTGTGGAAAAGACTAGGAAACAAAAGGAAAGAAACAGCGATGTCTGGAAAAGAGTACCCATTACAGAAGCTGGTGGTGCTGGAGGTCAAAGGTAGAGAAAGTCCTTGGTCCTGAACAAGTGTATCCCAGAACATTGTGGCAAAGTCGCAGTGGGGACCGTGGCAGAGATATTTGTATCATTATCCTTCTATTTCCATTGGTTGTAGGTGGCTGAGCGGTGACCTTATAAAGGTTTATAAATATATGAGGGGTATCCGTCGGGTGAATAGTGAAGGTCTCCACCCCACTCCATAACGAGAGGGCAAAAATATGAGGTGGGAGAGGAACTACTTAAAAGCGACCAGAGGTGAACATTTCCACACAGAAAATGGTGCACATATTGAATGAGCTGCCGCTGAAGTGGAAGAGAAAAGTACAATTACATCATGGAAAAGACATTTGTGCATTTACGTGGAGAGGAGACGGTTTGACGGGATAGGAACCAAACGCAGGCAAATGCGAATCGATCAGGAACTGTGGTCAGCATCGACTAGTTGGATCGAAGGAACCGTTTCTGTTCTGCATGGTTCTTTCTCCACTGATTGGAGGCTGGAGACCACTGAGATCAGGCATGTCGTAGGCACTGAAGGAAGTTACAGCGATAGGGACCATAGTCTGTAGTGCAGTATGTTTCATATATGTGTAGGGACTATCAGGAAGTGAGGAGGTTACAGGGACAGGAACTGTTATAGGAGTTAAAAATTATTGACGACAATGTTCCAAGAGACATGGTATATGTACAGTATTGGAGGGGGGACACAGAACAGAAAAATCCCAGGCAGCATTCCCACACACTCATGGGAAGCCTGCTTTCCCCTCTGTTATACTGACGTTCACTAAGATATCACAAGCTTGGATTGATAACTGTGACACGCCTGATACTGTCTCAGTACAACAAAACTGACAGTAGGGGTGGTGATTGACCTGGGGTGTGTCTGTACTGTGCTCTCCCTCCAGCACTGTATCTGTGTCATGTCTTGTTAGCCGATGTTTGGAGCCCTCTCATTGCTCTCTGCTCTGTGCACTGTAAGTGATCTTACCTCACTGCAGGATTTATTGAAGGTTCCAGATCTCCCTGCCCTTTGTCTCTCTGGCTGACCAACCATCTTCAATGTGGCCATGGATGAGACACACAGTAGTTGGGAAGACTATTGAGTCAGGAACTTCCTGATTACCTGAAGGAGACAGTGAAATAGACAGGATGGGAAATTAGACTGATGTAGTGAGGATTACACATGGAAAATGACACTGAGTCCCACAGAGTTCTGGAAAATCCCAGTCTCCATTCCTGGTGTGCTGTTGTGTCGCTCTGGAGTGGAGCATTCTGTTGGCTCGGGATCTGTTGTAGCTCTAAGAGTGAGAGACACTGACAGAGGCATAAATAGGACCCCCACAATGAGGAATACCACATGGAGAGATACTGAGTGACATCACCAGAGTGCAGGAAGGTATCAGAATCAAACAATCATGAAGGAAAAACACAGGTTTAGCTCCATGATGCACTGGTATCAGTGTTCAGGGATGATTAGCCTGTGAGCAGGCGAAGTGATGGCCTAGTGGTGTTATTGCTTGAGCATGTATCCAAAACCTCAGCTAATGTTCGGGGGAGGAAGATTTGAACCCCACCATCTAAAATGATGGAATTTGAAATAAATTATTTTAAAAATAGTAATTGACAATCCGACAATACCATTACTGATGTACAATGAATCCAAACACTTCGCCTTACAAGAAGGAGATCTGCTCATCCTCACGTGGTCTCCATGATATCCCCCGAGCAAATATTTGTCTCTCAATTACTCACTGAAATGGCCGAGCAAGTTACTCAGCTGAACGGCAGCTCGGGCTGGGCAAGAAAGTTTGGTCAGAGACATCCGTATCCCATACTTGATTTTTTTAAAAAAAGTCCATTCCGATGGACCCACTGGAACCGTGCTGGGACCAGTGTGCTGGCCAATCGTGTCAGTAGGTTTATGGACAGGGCTTTAAACTGACAGAGAGGAAGCAGGGACAGGGTTCGGGTGAAAGGAGCTTTCCAAATGCAAAGAGTAAAGGTGACGCATCTGAACAGTGGAATGTGGCCGTAGACAAGCAGAAAGGAACAGGATGGGACAGAGTTTAACTAAAACTATACATCAGCGAGTCGACTTGTGACAGGAAATTGTGGGAAAGAGTAAATTATGTTTTTTTTTGGAATGGACAAAGTCTCTTCAATAAGGTGGATGGATTTGTGACACAGAGGTGAAAGAGATGTAAACATCTGAGAGACATGTTTACAGGGCGAAGAAAAGGTGGAAAATAAATATTCAATAGTTCACAAGCTTGCAGAAACTCAGGCAAAATGGGTAACACAAACAATAATGGATACCAAACGCATTACAGAGAAAGCATTTGGTCTCAGATCATGAAGTAGAGTCAGTCTGAATGTAAATTCTGGCTACTACTTGCCAAGGACACAAGGAGCAGAAGAGAATTAGCCACCGAACAGCATTTGATTGCTCATCACTGCATTAAACAGGAACTCACTGCAACTTTTAATAAAGGTTTGTGATAATTTAGTGAAACTTCAACATTCATATAATCTTGACAATCACACTGACAAGAGTGATAATTGAAGACGAGATTGTAGAATTCTTTTTCAGTGTTTTTTTTTAATAACACATTGTGCAACTGGCTAGGGAAATAACTATCTCAGAGCGACCGTTGTGTGATGAAACTTAGTGACTGAGTAATGTCACCGGGAGAGATCCTCCGGGAAATTTTGATAAAGTGAAAAATATTCCACAAAAGGTCCTTCTATTGAAACAGATCAAACCTCAACAAAACATCCCCACCTGTCCCTCACTCAGGACAAAATGGATTATATTAGATTATCAGGCTGAGATGATCACCAAAAAGTACTTAAAATCCTGAAGAGAGAGAGTGTTTTAGGAGTAGGTTTTAAAGGGATTGCAAAGGGTCTGCTGCAGGAGGAGGGCAGTGGGAAGGGGAAACATCGTCAGGGTTTAATGACACAATAGGAACAGGGGGAGGTGAAGGTGCTGGAGGTGGTGAGAGTGTTACAGAGAGTGGTCAGGGCCTGAACGGTGTTACAAAGCCAGTACGGATTGCTGCAGCTGGAGGTGTTTGCAGAGGTAGGGAAGGACATATGTATCTTTATTTATTCATGCGATGCAGGTGTTACTGATTGGACCAGCATTCTTTGCCCCACTGCCAATTGCCAGAGGGTAGCTCAGACTCAGACATATTGCTGTGGGTCTGGAGTCATACGGAGGCCACACCAGGTTAGAATGTCAGATGTGCTTCCCTAAAGGAGGTAAGTGAACCAGATTAGTTCTTCCTACTGATCAGCAATGTTTTTACGATAATCACACCAGTGTCTTGTACAGGGACAACATGGTAAAAACAAGGGCTGCAGATGCTGGAAACCAGAGTCTAGATTATAGTGGTGCTGGAAAAGCACAGCAGGTCAGGCAGCATATTGACCTCCCAACTCTTACTCTCAATGCTCTGCCCAATGAAGGTAACCATCCCAAACGCCTGCTTCACCAACCTGTCTACCGGTGACACCACTTTCAAAGAACTGTGTACCTGCATCCCTAGGTCACTGACTGACAACATTATCCAGGGCCCGAACATTAACTGTACAAGTCCCACTCTGGTTTGTTTCAACAAATGGAACACTTCACATTTATCTAATTAAACTCCATCTGCTATTCTTCAGCCCACTATTCCAGCAGTACTGTTCATCCTGTTGTATTACAGATAACCTTCTTCACTGTCCACTTTACCACCAATTTCAGTATCACCAAAAAAGTACTTACCTGGAAAACAATATTCCCATCCAAACCATTTATCCAAATGACAAACAACAGTAAACACACTACACCGCAGGTCACATACCTCCAGTCTGAAAAACAACATGCCTCCCATCACCCTCTGTCTCCTACCATCAAGCCAATTTTGTATCCAGTGGACTAGCTCCTCCTGAATGCCATATCCTTTTACATTGATCAGAGCTTATTACCCAGTTTACCATACGGAACGTAGAACACAGAACAGTACAGCATAAGACACTTCGGCCATGATGCCATGACAACCTTTTACCCGACTCTAAGATCAAACTAACCTACACAAGCTTCATTTTATTATCATCCATGTGCCTATCCAAGAGTCTATTAAATGTACCGTTTCAATCACCCACCACTCTCTGTGTAAAGAACCAACATCTGAAATCTCCCCATATCCATCCTCCAGTCACCTGAAAATTGTGCCTCCTTGTAATAGCCATGTATGCCATGGGATAAAGGGGTCGCTCATATTCAATCTATCTGTGCCTCACACCATCTTGTTCACCTCTACCAAGTCACCCCTCACCCTTCTTCACTCCAATGAGAAAAGCCTTAGCTTCCTCAACCTTTCTTCATACGACATGCTCTCCAGTCCAGGCAGTATACTGGTAAATCTCCTCTTTACCCTCTCTTAGGCTTCCACGTCCTTCTAGTAATGAGGGGATCCAAACTGAACACAATATTCTAAGTGGCGTCTAAACAGGGCCCTAGAGAGCTGCAGCATAACCTCACGGCTTTAAAACTCAATCCCCCAGCTAATGAAAGCCAATACAACATATTCCTTCTTAACAACATTATCAGAATGGGTGGCAAATTTGACGGATCTCAGGTTATGAAATCCAAGATCCATCTGTTCCTCCACACTATCTAGTATTCTGTCTTTACCACTGTATTCTGCATTCAAGTCTGACCTTCCAAAATGAATCACTTCACACTTTTCCTAGTTTGACTCTATCTACCACTTCTCAGCCCAGCTCTACATCCTGTCAATGTCCCATTTCAACCGTCAACAGCCCTTCACACAATTCACCACTCCGCCAACCTTCGTGTCATTGGCAAACTTACTAACCCACTCTTCCACTCACACATCCAAGTCATTCATTAAGTCACAAAGAGCAGAGGACCTGTAGCCTCTCCCTGCAGAAAACCACTGGTTACCGAGCTCCAGTCTGAATGCTTTCCATCTGTCATCACCCCCTGTCTTCTGGGGGCCATGAATTCTGTATCCAGACTGGCAGGTTTCACTGAATCCCATTCCCTGCTCTGTACTTTCTCAATGAGCCATAAATGAATTTTGTCACATTCTCGAATGATTCAATAAAATTTGTGAGGCATGACCTGCTCCTTACAAAGCCGTGCTGACTGTCTCAATCAAACTATGGTTTTTCAAGGAATCATAAATCCTGTCGCTCAGAGTCCTCTCCGATAATCTGCACATCACAGACAGAAGACTGACAGGTCTGTAGTTCCCAGGATTATCTCTATTCCCTTTCTTGAACAACGCATGGATGATTCACCTAACCTGTTCATCTTTGGACTGTGGGAGGAAACCGGAGCACCCGGAGGAAAACCACGCAGACACAGGGAGAATGTGCAAACTCCACACAGACAGTCGCCAGGGGCTGGAAGCGACATCGTCTCTCTGGTGCTGTGAGGCAACAGTGCTAACCACTGTGCCACCGTGCTGCCCCATGTAACTCACTAGAGCCCTGCTTCTGATCCTTGGATTCTCAACGTTAAGTTAGCTTCCTTCTTCCTCTTGACCGGATGTTCTACATCGCTTGGAATCCTGTCAAATGCTTTGCTGAAGTCCATGTCGGCAACGTTGACTGCTCTGCCTTCATCTATCTCTTGGCCAACTCCTCAAAGAGGAGAAAGTGAGGAGTGCAGATGCTGGAGATCAGAGCTGAAAATGTGTTGCTGGAAAAGCGCAGCAGGTCAGGCAGCATCCAAGGAACAGGAGAATCGACGTTTCGGGCATAAGCCTTTCCTAAAGAAGGGATTATGCTTGAAACATCGATTCTCCTGTTCCTTGGATGCTGCCTTACATGCTGCTCTTTTCCAGCAACTCATTTTTAGCAACTCCTCAAAAAGTCAATCCAGTTTGTGAAACACTGTTTCCCACTCACAAAGCCATGCCTGACTATCTCTAATCAGCCCTTGCCTTTACAAACATATGTAGCTTCTTTCTCTCAGAATCTCCTCCAACAACTTGCCCAGCACTGGGCTCACGGGGCTGTAACTTCCTGGCGTTTCCCTGCAACCCTTAAGTGATGGAACAGCATTGGACACCCTGCAGTCTCCGATAACTCATTGTGTCTGTTGATAATATAAATATCTCTGTTAGGGACACTGCAGTCTCTTTCCTAGCTTCCCATAATATTCACGGATAGACCTAATGAGCTACTGAGGATTGATCTACCTTTATTTGTTTTAAGATTCCAGCAAATTCTCTTCTCTGTTCAGGATTCTTTCCAAGACATCACTCATTAGTTCCCCAAGGTCCCGAGCTTCCATGTCTTTCTCCACAGTAACTTCTGACAATACTACTTTGTCTAATTTCTCACCCACCTTCTGGCAGTTAAGGTGCCCTATGCTCTACCAAGTTACTCTAGCCCATATTGAAACTTGTGTCATGGTTTCTGAAAATTCAAATAAACCGTATCCCCGGTACAACCACTCCTATACGTGTATCTTTTCTGCCATTTATACTCACACCAATAAACATACAATCCAACAGGCTCAAAAACACATTCTCTTTTTATTAAATGCGATTCTAGGGGTACAGTTTTTTTTTAATTGACATATCCTTTCAAACATATTTCAGCATGCTCCCGACCGACTGTCAGGCTAACACTGCTTAGTTTCAGACTGGCAGCAGAAAGGATTATGGTAGTTTATTTATCCATCTGAACAACGTAGACAGTTTCAACAAGTAATAGAGGCTTTGGAAATAGGGAGGGTCTGAGGGACTGAAGGACATTATGGAGAGAGGGAGTGCTGTGGGGCCTGAAAGAGGCCAAAGAGATCTGGAGGGCTGTTGGGACTGAAGGAGGTTACACAGATGAGGAGGATCATGGGGATTAGATTACTTACAGTGTGGAAACAGGCCTTCGGCCTAACAAGTCCACACCGACCCACAAAAGCGCAACCACCCAGACCCATTCCCCTATATTTACCCCTGCACCTAACACTATGTGCAATTTAGCATGGCCAATTCACATAACGTGCACATTTTTGGACTGTGGGTGGAAACCGGAGCACCCGGAGGAAACCCACGCAGACATGGGGAGAATGTGCAAACTCCATATAGTTAATGGCCTGAGGCGGGAAATGAACCCGGGTCTCTGGCGCTGTTTGGCAGCAGTGCTAACTACTGTGGTGCCGTACCGCTCACTAAGATGGAAGGAGGTTACTCTGAATGGGAGGGTCGTCGGGTCTGGATGATATTATGGAGATATGGGGACGTTTGGAGGTTATGGAGTTAGGGAGGTTTGTGGGGAATGATTCAGGTTACATGGATAGGAAGGGTCACGGGAACTGAAGGAGTTTTTGGAGATAGGGAGGGCTGTGTGGACTGAAGGGGCTTACAAAATTCGGATGACTGTGGGGACTGAAGGAGGTTATGGAGATAGTAAGCCTATAGAGAAGCACAGGAAAGAAGACCAGTTATCGGCCATATGACCACAGAGTCGGTCCCACCATTCAATATGATCACGACTGATCATTTAACCCAGTACAGTGTTCCTGCTTTTACACCTTACCCTGATATTATAGTGACTACTGGCATTTAATAATTGAGTGGGCCGTAGTAACTGTGACAGGGTTGTGTCTTACAGAGATAGGGAGGGTTTTGTAAGCTAGAACAGGTGACAGATACAGGGAAGGTTTTAGGAATGGGAGGACTTTACACGGATTTGGAGGAATGCAGGGATGACACCAGGTAACAATCAAAGGGAGGATTTTGGGCGATCGATCTGAGACAGGTACAGCTGAGAACACAAGTGAATCAAACAGTGAGGGCAGGCAGGGACAAGGTAGGACTAATAAAGTAAACTGCATTTATTTCAATGCAAGGGGCCTAACAGGAAAGACAGATGAACTCAGGGCATGGTTAGGAACATGGGATTGGGATCTCATAGCAATTACAGAAACATGACTCAGGGATGGGCAGGACTGGCAGCTTAATGTTCCAGGCTCCAAATGCTACAGGAAGGATAGAAAGGGAGGCAAGAGAGGAGGCGGAGTGGCATTTTTGATAAGGGATAGCATTACAGGTGTGCTGAGGGATGATATTCCCAGAAATACATCCAGGGAAGTTATTTGGGTGGAACTCAGAAATAAGAAAGGGGCAATCACCTTATTGGGATTATGCTATAGACCCCAATAGTCAGAGGGAAATTGAGAAACAAACTTGTAAGGAGATCTCAGCGATCTGTAAGAATAATAGAGTAGTTATGGTAGGGGAATTTAACTTTCCAAAAATCGACTGGGATTTCCATAGTGTTAAAACTTTAGATGGAGATGATTGTTTTATGTGTGTACAAGACTGTTTACTGACTCAGTATGTGGATGCACCTACTAGAGAAGGTGCAAAACTTGACCTACTCTTCGGAAATAAGGCAGGGCAGGTGACCGGGGTTGTCAGTGGGGGAGTACTTTGGGGCCAGCGACCATAATTCTATTCGTTTTCAAATAGTGATGCGAAAGGACAGACCAGATCTAAACGTTGAAGTTCTAAATTGAAGAAAGGCAAATTTTGGCGGTATTAGGCAAGAGCTTTCGAAAATTGATTGGAGGCAGATGTTCACAGGTAAAGGGACGGCTGGAAAATGGGAAGCCTTCAGAAATGAGATGACAAGAGTCTAGAGGAAGTATATTCCTGTCAGGGTGAAATAAAAGGCTGGTAGGTATAGGGAATGCTGGATGACGAAAGAAATTGAAATTTCGTTCGGAAAAAGAAGGAAGCATATGTCATGTATAGATAGGATAGATCGAGTAAATACTTAAGAGAGTATAAAGGAAGTAGGAATATACTTAAGAGGGAAATCAGAAGGGCAAAACGGGAACATGAGATAGCTCTGGCAAATAGAATTAAGGAGATTCCAAAGGGTTTTTACAAATGTATTAAGACTAAGGGTAACTAGGGAGAGAATAGGGCCCCTCAAAGATCAGCAAGGTTGCCTTTGTGTGGAGCCGCAGAAAATGCGGGAGATACGAAATGAATATATTGCATCAGTACTTACTGTGGAAAATGATATGGAAGATATAGACTGTAGGGAAATAGATGGTGACATCTTGCAAAATGTCCAGATTACAGAGGAGGAAGTACTGGATGTCTTGAAACGGTTAAATGAGGATAAATCCCCATGACCTGATCAGTTGTATCTGAGAAATCTGTCGGAAGCTAGAGAATTGATTGCTGGACCTCTTGCTGAGATATTTGTATCATTTGATAGTCACAAGTGAGGTGCCAAAAGACTGGAGGTTGGCAACCGTCGTGCCACTGTTTAAGAAGATCGGTAAAGACAAGCCAGGGAACTATAGATCGGTGAGCCTGACCTCGGTGGTGGGCAAGTTATTGGAGGGAATCCAGAGGGACAGGATGTACATGTATTTGGAAAGGCAAGGACTGATTCGGGATAGTCAACATGGCTTTGTGCATGGGAAATCATGTCTCACAAACTTTACTGAGTTTTTTGAAGAAGTAACAAAGACGATTGATGAGGGCAGAGCAGTAGATGAGATCCATATGGACTTCAGTAAGGCGTTTGACAAGGTTCCCCATTGGAGACTGATTAGCAAGGTTAGATCTCCTGAAATACTGGGAGAACAAGCCATTTAGATACAGAACTGGCTCAAAGGTAGAAGACAGAGGGTGGTGGTGGAGGGTTGTTTTTTAGACTGGAGGCCTGTGACCAGTGGACTGCCACAAGTATCGGTGCTGGGTCTTTACTGTTTGTAATTTACGTAAATGATTTGGATGTGAGCATAAGAGGTATAGTTAGTAAGTTTGCAGAGGACACCAAAATTGGAGGCATAGTGGACAGCGAAGAAGGTTACCTCAGATTACAACAGTATCTGGGCCAGTTGGGCTAATGGGTTGAGAAGTGGCAGATAGAGTTTAATTCAGATAAATGCGAGGTGGTCATTTTGGGAAAGCCAATCATAGCAGGACTTATACATGTAATGGTAAGATCCAAGGGAGTGTTGTTGGAAAAGAGACCTTGAAGTGCAAGTTCGTAGCTCCTTGAAAGTTGAGTCGCAGGTAGATAGGATAGTGAAGAAGGCGTTTGGTATGATTAGATTACTTTCAGTGTGGAAACAGGCCCTTCGGCCCAACAAGTCCACACCGCCCCGCCGAAGCGCAACCCACCCATACCCCTAACCTCAAACTACGGGCAATTTAGCATGGCCAATTCACCTGACCTGCACATCTTTGGACTGTGGGAGGAAACCGGAGCACCCGGAGGAAACCCACGCAGACACGGGGAGAACGTGCAAACTCCACACAGTCAGTCGCCTGAGGCGGGAATTGAAGCCGGGTCTCTGGCGCTGTGAGGCAGCAGTGCAAAACACTGTGCCACCGTGCCGTCCTTTATTGGCCAGAGTATTGAGTACAGGAGTTGGGAAGTCATGTTGCGGCTATACAGGGCATTGGTTAGGCCACTGTTGGAATATTGCGTGCCATTCTGGTCTCCTTCCTATCAGAAAGATTTTGTGAGACTTGAAAGGGTTCAGAAAAGATTTACAAGGATTTTGCCAGGGTTGAAGGATCTGAGCTACAGGGAGAGGCTGAACAGACTGGAGCAGCTTTCTCTGCAGTGTCGGAGGCTGAGGGGTGACCTTACAGAGGTTTACAAAATTATGAGGAGCTTGGTTAGGATAAATAGACAAAGCCTTTTCCCTTGAGTCGAGGAAACCAGAACTCGAGGGCATAGGTTTAGGGTGATAGGGTAAATATATAAAAGAGACCTAAGGGGCAATTTTTTCACACAGAGGGTGGTATGTGAATGGAATGAGATGCCAGAGGAAGTGATGGAGGCTGGTACAATTGCAACATTTAAGATGCATGTGGATGGGTATATGAATAGAAAGGGTTTGGAGAGATATGGGCCGGGTGCTGGCAGGTGGGACTATATTTGGTTGGGATATCTGGTCGGCATGGACAGGCTGGACCGAAGGGTCTGTTTCCATGCTGTACACCTCTATGACTCATGGAGGTTATAGAAATAAACTGTGTGGTCGCGTCTGGAGGAGGGTAAAGGTAGAAAGGTTTGTAGTTACTGAAGGAAATTACATGAATTGGAACCAACAGAGTTTACAGAGACTGAGTGTGTTTTAGCGACAGGAAGAGTTCATAGTCATGATTAGAAATGCAGAAACTAATTTATGAGGGAAACAGGGTCACTCTGCTTTGTGTCCAGAGTCAAGAAGGAGCCTAACAGCTGGAGGAGGTTACTAAGGTACAGAGCTTTTTTGTTGTCGTGACGGGAAGGTTACAGAGATCATGAAGGTAGTAGGAGTTCAAAAAAGTCACAAAGACAGGGAGGTTTTTCAGGTCTGGAAAGGACTACACTGACAGGGATGGCTTAAGGAACTGAAGAGTTGTTTTTCACAGATAAGGAGAGATGTGACAGAACCCGGGATTAAAGGCAAAGGCAGAGACATGGAGCGTTGTACTGATCGGAGGAGCTTACATGGATAGGCAGGATTGTAGGGGCCGATGGAGATAGGGGAAGCGGGATCTATGAAACAGACAGTGCAGAAAATGACAGACATAGAGAGGTTCTGTGGAACAGATGAATTTACAGACAAGATGGTGATAATGAAGCCTGAGATTTTTCTCATGTTTCTTGCCCAGCATTGTTCCTACATCATGCCCTCAGGTTCTGAATTGAAGCCCATGAAATCCTCCCTGTGCTGTTGAATGTGAGTGATCTTACCGGCTGCAGGATTTACTGAAGACTCCAGATCTCACTCTCCCTCTCTTTGGCTGACCAACCGTCTTCAATGTGGTGATGGACGAGACAGGAATGGGGAATTCTGCTCGTCAGGGACATCGGAAATACCTACATGGGACAGAGAAATAGAATGGGAAATCAGACTGATGCAATGAAGGTTACACATTGAAGGAGAATGGTACTGAGTCCTACAGAGATCTGGAAAATCCCAGTCTCCATCCATGGCCTGTGCTGTTGCGTCTCTCTGGAGTGGAGAATTCTCTTGGCTCAGGATCTGGAGTAGCTGCAAGAGTGAGAGACGCTGAGAAAGGCAGCAATTAGACCCACACAGTGAGGGATATCACATGGAGAGAGACCGAGTGAAATCAGTAGTGTGCTGGAAGGTGTCAGGATCACATAATGGTATCATCAGAAGTGGTTCTGACCAGTGAGCACTGCTACCAGTACTCAGGGAGGACTGAGCTATATCATTGTGATCGGCTCCTCTGGAACCAGGATTATGCACTGTGCTATAAACGGACACAGATGAGGAGGGGGACAGGTCTCAGGTGAATGGAAATTCCCAAGTCCAAAGAGAAATGTTGAAATATTGGAACACCATGGAGATGTGGATAAAGACCAACAGAAAGAAGCAGTAAGGGACTGAATTTAATTAAAATACTACATTGTCAAATAGATTTGTGACAGGAAATTATTGCTTAAAATAAAGTAAATGCCATTTTCGCCCCTCACAATTCCTCATACACCACATTTAACATCACTTCCGCCCCTCACATCATCCTAAATGTCACACACTCAGTTACTTCCATGCCCCTACAACTGCCAAGTTTGCCGCCACTTCCGCCCCCACCAATGCCACTCACCTGCATTCTGCTGACAAGCCCCCAGGTCCCACCGTCACCATCCCCGCCCCCCAGAACCCTGATGGGAGCAACACCCCTGCTCATGACTCCACCCCATTCGCCGTAACACCACACCCACTCCAGTTACAGTGTCCGTCCACTCCCTCAGCTCCACACCTAAGCCAGTTCCAACCTCCCACTCCTGCCTAGTTATTACCATTCCCCTGACCTCCCCTTCACTGAGGACAAACGATCAGTTCTCAGCAAATGCCTCACCTTTATCCCCCTCCATCCACATATCAATGAATTTAATACACGCCACGATGTTGAACATTTCTTCCACCGCCTCCGAGATTACTATCACAATCAAGACTCCCGCCCACCTTCTGAGGACCCCTTTAGCTGCCTCCAGCACACTCCATCCACCTGGACACCCCACGCTGGCCAATTACCTGGTCTCGACATATTCATTTCCAACTGCCGCCAGGAAATTAAATGCTGCACCCTATCTACCCCACTCACCCACTCCAAACTCTCACCATCGCGATGCACAGCCCTCCACTCCCGACCTCACCATCAAACCAGCAGGAAAAGGGGTTGCAGTGGTAGTTTGGCGCACTGACCTCTACACCGCTGAAGCCAGACTCCAACTCGAAGTCACCTCCTCCTCCCGCTCCCTTGACCATGACCCCACACCATCACCAAACCGTCATCTCCCAGACCATACAGAACTTTATCATCTCAGAATATCTCCCACCCACAGATTCCATCCTCATAATCCGGGAACACCGCACAACCCAATTCTACCTCCATCCCAAGATCCATAAGCCTGACCAACCCAGATGACCCATTGTCTCAGCATGCTCCTACCCCACCGAACTCATCTCTACCTACCTCGACACTGTTTTATCCCCCCAGTCCAGTAAATCCCCACATACATTCGAGACACCACCATGTCCTCCATCTCTTCCAAGACTTCTGTTTCCCTGGCCGCGAATGCCTCATCTTCACCATGGATATCCAATCACTCCACACCTCCATCCGCCATGACCAGGGCCTCGAAGCCCTCCATTTCTTCCCGTCCCGATGTTCCCAACAGTACCCTTCTACTGACACTCTCATTCATTTGGCTGAACTTATCCTCAGCCTTAACAATTTTTCCTTCAAATCCTCCCACTTCCTCCAGACCAAAGGGGTACCATGGGCGCCCCTACAGGCCCCAGCTATGCCTGTCTCTTTGTTGGCTACGTAGAACAGTCCATCTTCCGTATTTACAACGGCTCCACTCCCCATCTCTTTCTCCGCTACATTGAGGACTTCATTGGCGCCACCACATGCTCCCGCGAGGAGGTTGAGCAATTCATCAAATTTACCAACACATTCCACCCTGACCTTATATTTACCTGGACCATTTCTGTCACTTTCCTCCCCTTGCTGGATCTCTGCGTTCCCATTAGTGTCGACCGACTTGATACCGACATTTTTTTACAAACCTACGGACTCCCACAGCTACCTGGATGACACCTCCACCCACCCTATCTTCTGCCAAAATACCAACCTGTATTCCCAATTCCTCCGGCTCCGCCGCATCTGCTCCCAGGAGGGCCAGTTCCTCCACAGAACACACCAGGTAGCCTCGTTCTTTAGAGATCGCAGTTTCCCTTCCCACGTGGTTAAAGATGCCCTCCAACGCATCTCGTCCAAATCCCGCACTTCTGCTCTCAGACATCATCCCGCCAATCATATCAAGGACAGAACCCCCCGGTTCTCATCTTCCACTCTACCAAACTTCACATTAACCAAATCATCCGACGACATTTCCACGACCTCCAAACGGACACCACCACCAGGGATATATTCCCCTCCACACCCACTTCCACTTTCCGCAAAGATTGTTCTCTCCATGACTACCTGGTCAAGTCCACGCCCCTCAAAAACCCACCCTCCCGTCCTGGCACCTTCCCCTGCCACCGCAGAAATTGCAAAACCTGCGCCCACACCTGCTCCCTCACCTCCATCCAAGGCCCGAAAGGAGCATTCCACATAAATCAAAGTTTCACCTGCACATCCACGAATATCATTTATTCTATCCGTTGCTCCCGATGTGGTCTCCTCTACATTGGGGAGACTGGATGCCTCCTAACAGAGCGCTTTAGGGAACATCTCTGGGACACCCGCACCAATCAACCAAACCGCCCTGTGGCCCACCATTTCAACTCCCCCTCCCACTCTACTGAGGACATACAGGTCCTGGGCCTGCCCACAGCCGTTCCATCACCACCCAATGCCTGGTGAAAGAACGCCTCACCTTCTGCCTCAGAACACTTCAACCGCAGGGCATCAAACTGGACGTCACCAGTTTCCTCACTTCCCCTTCTCCCACCTCATCCCAGGTCCAGCCTTTCAGTTCAGCACCTCCCTCATGACCTGTCCTACATGCCTATCTTCTTTTCCCACCTATTCACTCCATCCTCCACTCTGACCTATCACCTCCATCCCCATCCCCACTCACCTATTGTACTCTATGCTACTTTCACCCCACCCCCACCCCCTCTCATTTATTTCTCCACTCTGCAGGCACCCTGCCTCTATTCCTGATGAACGGCTTTTGCCCGAAACGTCGATGTTCCTGTTCCTCGGATGCTGCATGACCTGCTGAGATTTTCCAGCACCACTCTAATCTAGACTCTGGTTTCCAGCATCTGCAGTCCTTCTTTTTACCTTATTGGACGACGAGGCTGCCGATATAAGGCATGCTTTAGACACTGAAGCAAGTTACAGCAATAGGGATGGTAGTCTGGAAGCCAGTACATTTCAAATATGTGGAGGGGCTATTGGGCAGTGTGGAGGTTACAGAAATAGGAACTATTATAGGAATTAAAAATCATTTAAGACACTAGTCCACTAGACATGCCATAGATGCAATTTGCAGAGTGGTGAATCTTAGTGCAACGTAACTTACATTAGGGGTGGGGATTGAGCCTGGGCTGTGTGTGTGTACTGTGCTCCAGCACTGTATCTATGTCATGTTGTGTTAACAGATTTTTGGAGCCCGCTCGTTGTTCTTTGCTCTGTGCACTGTGGGTGATCTTACCTCACTACAGGATTTATTGAAGGCTCCAGATCACCTTTCCCTTTGTCTCTGTCTGGCTGACCAACTGTGATGATGGACGATCCACCCCGCAGCAGGAAAGACTATTGAGTCAGGACCTTCTGAGTACCTACAGGAGCCAGAGAAATAGACAGAATGGGAAATTAGACAGATGCATTGAGGGTTACACATGGAGAATGGAACTGATTCCCACAGAGATCTAGAAAATAGAGCGATATTAAGTAATAGTCCCATATTGCTGGAAGATGTCAGGAACACACAGTCATGTTGGAAGAATGGGTTTAGCTTCATGATGCCCTGGTATCAGTGCTCATGGATGAGCAACCTGTGAGCAGGTAAAGTGATGGCCTAGTGGTAGGATTGTTGTGGTTCTGTTCACCGAGTTTGGAATTTGTGTTGCAGACGTTTCGTCCCCTGTCTAGGTGACATCCCCAGTGCTTGGGAGCCTCCTGTGAAGCACTTCTGTGATGTTTCCTCCGGCATTTGTAGTGGTTTGAATCTGCTGCTTCTGGTTCTCAGTTCCAGCTGTCCGTTGCAATGGTCAGTATATTGGGTCCAGGTGGATGTGCTTATTGATTTAATCTGTGGATCAGTGCCATGCCTCGAAGAATTCCCTGGCTGTTCTCTGTTTGGCTTGTCCTATAATAGTAGTGTTGTCCCAGTCGAATTCATGTTGCTTGTCATCTTCGTGTGTGGCTACTAAGGATAGCTGGTCCTGTCGTTTCGTGGCTAGTTGGTGTTCATGGATGCGGATCGTTCGCTGTCTTCCTGTTTGTCCTATGTAGTGTTTTGTGCATTCCTTGCATGGAACATTGTACACTACTTTGGTTTTGCTCATGCTGGATATCGGGTCCATAGTTCTGGTCAGTTGTTGTCTGAGAGTGACTGTTGGTTTGACAACAACTCACCAAAACTTCAGCTAAGGTTCAGGGGAGTCTGGTTTGAATCTCACCACCTGAAATGGAGACATTTGAAATCAATAATTTAAAAAATAACAATTAACAATCCACAAATAAGTATGAGACCTTTACTGATGTACAAAATATCCAAAAATTTGTCCTTTCGAGAAGGACATCTGCCAATCCTCACGTGGTGTGAACGAAATCCCCACATCAAAGTGTTTGCCTCTCAATTGCACTCTGAAATGGCCGAGTAAGTTACTCAGTTCGAGGGCAGCTAGGGCTGGGCAAGAAAGGCTCGTCAGCCAGAGACACCCACATCCCATACCTGATTTAATAAATAGTCCATTCGGATGGCCCCATTGGAACTCTGCTGGGACCAGGGTCCTGGCCAATCATGTCATTAGGTTTATGGACAGGACTTGAAACTGACAGAGAGGATGGTGGGACAGGGTACAGGTGAAAGGAGCTTTCCAAATCCAAAGAGAACAGGTGAAACCTCGGAACAGCATGGGGAGTGTGGCTGAAAACAAGCAGAAAGGAACAGGAAGGGACACAGTTTAAATAAATCTGTACATCGGTGAATAGATTTGTGACAGAAAAGTGTGGTTAAGAGTAAGTTGTTTTTTTTCGAATGGACAATGTCGCTGCAATAAGGTAGATAGATTTGTGACAGAGAGATAAAAGAGAGTTAGACACCAGGGAGACATGGATACAAGGTGAACAAAAATATTCGATGGTTCACAATGTTGTGCAACCTCAGGCAAACTGGGCAACACTAACAATAATGGATAACAAAGGCATTACAGAGAAAGCATTTGTCCTCAGATCATGAAGTAGAGTCAGTTTGAATGAAAATTCTGGCTACTACTTGCCAAAGACACAAGCAGCAGAATAGTTTAAGACAACGAACAGTATTGCATTTTTCATCACTGCATTAAACAGGGACTCATTGGATTTTTTGAACAAAGGTATTATGATAATTTTGCAAAAGTTCAATATTCGTATAATCTGGGTCAATCACACGGACAGCATTAATATTCGAAGAGGAGTTCAGTTAATTTGTTTTCAGTGTTTCTTTGAAAAACACATTGTGCAACTGGCTAGGGACATAACTATCGCAGAGCGACTGTGCGATGAAAGTCAGTGAATGAGTAATGTCACCTGAAGAGATCCTTTGGGAAATTGTGATAAAGTGCAGTTTAAATAAACATAAAGTTTTAATGTGAATCACAGAAAAGACAAGCGATAACTAGAAACAAAAGTAACCAATCACATGAGTTTGAGAGGAGAACAGACCAAGGTAGACAGTCTAAACAGACTGAAAAACGTGTCTGTAAATGGACAGTGGAAAATATTTGAAGGAATAGTATAAAACGCTCAACAAAAGGACATTCCATTGAAACAGTAAAAGCCTCAGCAAGAAATCCTCACTGGTCCCTCACTCAGGACAAAAGGGATCATACTAGATAATGAGGCTGAGAAGATCACCACAAAATACTTAAAATCTTGAAGTGAGAGAGTGCTTTAGGAGTAAATGTTAAATGGATTGCAAAGGGTCTGCTAGCAGGAGGAGGGCTGTGGGAAGTGGAATCATTGTCAGGGTATAATAACACAATAGGAACAGGGCGAGGTGATGGTGCTCGAGGTGGTGAGAGTGTTACAGAGAGTGGTCAGGGGTTGAATGGTGTTACAAAAACAGTACGGATTGCTGCAGCTGGAGTTGTTTGCAGAGGTATGGAGGGACATAGGTATTTTTATTTATTCATTCATGGGATGTGGGTGGCACTGCCTGGACTAACATTCTCTGACCCCACTGCTAATTATCCAGAGGGCAGCTCAGAGTCAGTCATATTGCTGTGGGTCTGGAGGCACATGTCGTCCAGACAAGATTAGAATGTCAGATGTCCTTCCTTAACTGAGGCAAGTGAACCAGATGAGTTCTTCCTACTGAACGACAATGTTTTTATGATAGCCTCAATAATGTCTTTTACAGATACACCATGACATCCGAACTCCTACTCTCAATGCTCTCCTAAATGAAGGTAACCATCCCAAACGCCTGCTTCACCAGCCTGTCTCCCTGTGACACCACATTCAAAGAACTGTGTGCATGCATCCCTGGATCACTGATTGACAACACTACCCAGGGCCCGAACATTAACTGGTTTCTCGCCCTGGTTTGTTTCACCAAAATGGAACACTTCGCCTTTATCTAATTAAACTCGATCTGCTATTCTTCCGCTCACTATCCCAGCAGTTCATCCTGTTGTATCATATATAATCTTCTCCACTAACCACTTTACCACCAATGTCAGTGACACCCAAGAAGCTTACTTACCAGAAAAACAATATTTCCATCCAAACCATTTATCCAAATGACAAACGACAGTGGACCCACTCCACCGCTGGACATATGCCTCCAGTCAGAAAAACATTCTCCCATCACCCTCTGTCTCCTTCCATCAAGCAACTTTTGTATCCAGTTCACTAGCTCCTCCTGAATATAATATCCTTTTTAAACTGATCTGAGATTATTACCCAGTTTACCAGACAGAACATAGAACACAGAACAGTTCAGCCCAAGACCCTTCGGCCGCGATGCTATGCCAAATGTTTATCCGACTATAAGATCAAACTAACCTACATATCCTTCATTTAACTATTATCCATGTGTCTGTCCAAGAGTCTATTAAATGTCCCGAATGTGTCTTATTTTACTACCACCATTGGCAGTCCATCCAACCACCTACCAGTCTCTATCCTCTTATCCATCCTGCAATCATTTTAAAATTATGCCGCCTTGTAATAGCCATTTATGCCATCGGAGAAAAACTATCTGACACTTCACTCTCTCTGTGCCTCTTATCACCTTGTTCACCTCTACCAAGTCACCCCACCCCCTTCTTCACTTCAATGAGAAAAGCCTTAGCTCCCTCAAATTTTCTTCATAAGAAATGCCCTCCATTCCAGGCAGCATCCTGGTACATCTCCTGTGTACGCTCTCTAAAACTTGCACATCCTTCCTGTAAAATGGGACCAGAATTGAACACAATATTCCAAGTGTGGCCTCAGCAGGTCACTATAAAGATTCAGTCAAACCTCACAGCTCTTAAAATCAATCCCCTTGTTAAGGAAAGCCTACACATCATATGCCTTTTTAACAACCCTACAAACGTGCGTGGCAACTTTGAGGGATCTATGGACATGGACGCCATGATCTCTCTGTTCACCCACACTGCCAAGTATTCTGCCTTTCACCCTGTATTCTGTATTCAAGTTCGACCTTCCAGAATGAATCACTTCACACTTTTCCAGATTGAACTCCATCTGCCCCTTCCAGCCCAGCTCTGCGTCCTGTCAATGTCCCCTTGCTACCTACAACAGCCCTCCACATTCCCCACCACTCCACCAACCTTCGTGTGAATGGGAAACTGACTAACCCACTCTCCAACATCCACATCCAAGTCATTTACAAAAATCACAAAGAGCAGAATCCCAGAGCCAACTGTTACAGGGCACCACTAGTCACTGAGCTCCAGGCTCAATACTGTCCATCTGCTGCCATACTCTGACTTCTCTGGGCCATCCAATCCTGTATCCAGACAGACAGATTTCCCTGTATCCCAATCATCCTTCTTTTCTGGATGAGCCGTCAACGTATTCTATCATATCCTCAAATAATTCAATAAGGTTTGTGAGGCATTACCGACCCCTCACAAACCCGTGCTGACTGTCTCTAATTTAACTATGGTTTTCCAAGTAGTCATAAATCCTCTCTTTAGAGTTCTTGGCAATAATCTGCACACAACAGATATTAGACCAAATCTGTAATTCCCAGGATTCTACCTCCGTAATATTGTTCTGACTCTACAAATCCTCTCTCCACTGTCGTGTTCCCCAGAAGGGCACTGGAGGGTGGTGGGGGTTACAGAGGTAGGGAGGGATATCAGGACAGGAGGATTTTGCAGACATTAGGAGGGTTGCAGTGCCAAAAGGAGGATTCAGGAATTGTGAGGTTTCATGGTGATGAAGGCATTTGAGGAGGGACGGAGGGACGGAGGGATGATTGTAGGGAAATGAGGGGTTTCACAGTTTAGGTGTTTTGTTAGGGCTGCAAGAGGTTACTGAGTTGGGGAGGATGTAAGCACTGGTGGATATTACATAAACATGTGGTTTTGGTTGCAATGGTAGGAAGAGGTTTCAGGAAGCTTGAGAGTATGGGGTCTGAAAATGGTCTGATCTGGAGCAGCGGTGCCAGATTAGGAGGGTCGTGGGGACTGCAGGTGGTTTCATGGGGAGAGAGGACCATCGAGCCACAGAAGGTTACAGAAATGTGGAGAGCTGTAGGGCTGACGGCTTCATGGAGTTGGGAAAGTTGGGAGGGATAGAGGATAAGGATGTTTGTAGAACAGGGTTGGATTGCACGGACAGGGACTGCTTTAGGGAGCTGAGCAGATTTCAGAGATAAAGAGGTTTGTATCATCTGGAGGAACAAACAGAGATATGGAGGGTCATCGTGACTGAAGATGTTTATAGATATCGGAAGGCTTAGGTTCTGGGGTTTTTTTAGACATGGAGGCTGTGGAATCAAGATACTTTTTTCAGAGATTAGGGTAGCAAGTTTGGTTGGAGACAGTTCCACAGATAAGGGAGCATAGCACAAACAGGAGGAAGTTCCTGTGGTAGGGAGGGTTCTGGTGGAGAGTGATGTTTACACAGATGGGGGGTAAGAGCTGGAGAAGGTTATGGAGATGGGTAAATGGATGGAGATACAGAAGGAGCTTAAATTGACAGGGTGTGTGATAGTGATGTGAGGATGTTACATATTTAATGAGTCTTGTCGGAACAGGATCGGGAGAGGCACAGGCATTGGAGTGGAATCTCAGGGACCTGAGAGGATTAAACTGATAGTGATGGTGATCGCGTCTCCACAGACTGTTGGTATTTAGGGAGTGGAAGATGTTTTGTAGATTCGGAGGGCTATAAGAGCTGCAGGAGCTTATGGAGAGTTGAAGAGTTGGAGCAGTCACAGAGGGAGGGTTCTGCGAAAAGAGTAGGTCACAGATAGTGAGGGTTGTGTGGCCTGAGAAAGTTAAAGAGACGGGAGTTTTCGGTCTGGAAGATATTACACTGACAGGGTCAGTTGAAGAGACTGAAGCAAAAATGCGTGGAGCAGGTTACACAGATAAGGAGGGATGTAGGGACTGAAGGTGAATACACAGATGTGGATGGTTGTACTGATAGACGGAGCTTAGAGGGATAGAGACTGGTGTAGGGTTTAACACAGTTAGGGAAGGTTGCGTTTTTGGAGAAGGTTACACTGATACAGACAGTGTTAGGGAGTGTTTAATGGACGACAGAGGAGCTCAGAGAAAATATATTATGGGGAGAGGAGGGGATTAGAGACACAGATGGCTGTCGGTTTGAAAAGAGCTTCTACAGATCCTCAGTGCTGTAAGGCTAAAGAGAGATTACAATAATAAGGGTTAGCTACACTTTTTTAATATAGAGAAAGTCTCAGAACGGGACTGTCAAAAGGAAGTATAGACAGTACAGATGAGTTTACAGAGATATAAATGTTTTTGGGGGTTTCAGGAGGGAACAGTGATTTGGAGTGATGTAACGAATGGCAACAGTTATAGGGAGGGTTCTAAAAGCAGGAAGAGGTGACAGTCATATCGATCGTGGGCAGGACTGGAGAAGTTTACATCGCCAAGGAGTGCTTTAGAGACTGTTGGAGATTACACATAAAAGGAGAGTATTGGGGATGAGGCAAGGTTCAAGAGACGGGGATGGTTGACAGAACTGGAAAATAACCTGAATAGAATCTCCACAGTGTGGAAACAGGCCATTCGGCCCAACATGTCCTCACCAACCCTCTAAAGAGCATCCTAACCAGACCCATCCCTCTCCCTGTCCAATAAACCCTGCAATCCTCATGGTGAACTCACCTAAACCACACTTGCCTGAATACTACAGTCAATGTATGATGGCCAATCACGTATCGTGCAAATGTTGGGCGATGGCAGGAAAGCAGAGCACTTAGAAGAAACCGAAAAAGTTGGGGGGAGAACATGCAAAGTCCACACAGAAAGTCGGCCAAGGCTGTAATTGAAGCCAGGTTCCAGACAAAGTGAGGCTGATTATACAGAGCACTGCAGAGATTGGACAAGGTCACAAAGTTCACAGGGATTATTGGAACAGGAAGAGAATATAGTCAGAAACGGGAGAAGGTTACATAGATGGTGTCCATGAGAAGGACTGGAGGAGGTTAACGCAATAGGGAGGTTGTGGATTCTCTCGATAATTAGAGGTAGGGACGGTTGGGGAGACTCGATGAAGTTAGTTTACACAGAGTTGTACACACTGGGCGAGGTTACCAAGTTAGCAAGGGTTCTATGGACTGGATGAGGTTATGGACAGAGGCAGTAGTGGGAATGAAAGTTGTTACAACAATTGAGAGGATATTTCAGGCAGATAGATGATTTTAGTGGCTGCAGGTTTTCGAGAGCTAGGAAGGCAAGAACTAACTGGAGGTGGTCAGAAGTGAGGAACATTGTAGTGATGGGAGTTAGTCACAGAGGCAGAGAACATTGAAGAGAGAGAGAGAGGGCAAGGTTACAGATCTCAGGAGCGTTAAGGTGGCTTCATAACAACACACAGAGGGAGGGTTGGCAGAAAATGTTTTAGGAACTGAAGTACTCTGTACAGACAGTGAGGTGAAATGGATGGTGGAAGTTTAGAAGTAATGAGGTGCAGTAGGACAGGATGTAGGAGTGCTGTGGGGACTGGAGAATGTTACAGTGACACCATGTCCTGGAGAGGCTGGAGGAAGGTGCACAGATGGGAAGGTCAGTAAGAGCTGGATGTTACAGACAGAGTGGGCTGTAGGTGCTGTACAAGATGACAGACGTAAGGATTTTTATAGTGCTTTGCTGATAGTGGTCACAACACTAGGGTTCAAAGTCGTTTTGGAAAAATATAAGGATAGGGCAGAAGTGAAGAGGCCAAATTTGTGGAAGCCCCTAAATCATTAGAATATCACTGTCACTGGGCATTATCATTACCACGAGACTGGATCTGGCAAACACAGACCGGGAGGAATTATCTGCAGTTGGGATCATATTCGGAAAGAGGAAGTATGTCAAAGTGATACAGGGAGAATTCAAGGCCAGTGTGTTCTGCGAAGAGTGAACGACAAAGCAGTAACTCCAGTGAATACTGGTCAATCGGTATATTGAGCTTGATAAAAGAAGTACACTGCGATGAAAACAGGCAAAGACCGACCAACGTATAGGAGTCCAAGGGGATCTTTAAAATGACGGGCAAATAATGGGCATGAAATATCCTTGGCAGATACTGTTAAGGAGAGACCACAAGGTATTTAGTGAGTATAGTTAGAGGATGAGGATTCCCAGGTAAACAGCGAGGCTTGTTAGAAACCAAAGGACAATCTGTGCATGGAGCCAGAGGAAGTAGGTGAAGTCTTTAATGAATACTTTCCATCTGTATTCAAAGCAGAGAATGGCATTGTATCCGGGGATTTCAGTTCAGACAGTGAGGTTCTAGAACATGAAAAGATGAATCAGGAGAAGGTATTAAATGTTTTCACAGGCATAAAGGTGGAGAAATCCCCAGTGCCCAATGAAATGTATCCCAAGCTGCTATGCGAGGGAAGGCAGGATATTGCTGGGGCTCTGGTGGATGTATACAATACTTTGCTGGCCACAGGTGAAATGCCGAATGACTGGAGGATCGCTAATATGGTTCATTTGTTCAAGAAGGGCATCAGGAATAGGTCAGGTTATTACAGAGTAGATAGTCTGACAGCAGGGGAGGGAAATTATTGGGAACAATTCTGATGATGCACCAACACTTCCAAAGGCAAGGATCAACTTGGCTGAGTCATCATGGATTTGATAGAGGGAGATACTGTCTGCGGACTTCAATTCAGTTTTTTTTTTAAATGGTGTTTCAAAATATTTATGAGGGCAGTGCAGATGATGTGGTTTACATGGACTTGAATAAGGCCTTTGACAAGTTCCCTCATGGAAGGCTGGTCAAAACGTAAAGAGCCATTGGGATCCAAGGCAGGTTGGTAAATTGGATCCACAATTAGTGGATAGACTTCTTCGTGTTTCAAATTCTTTCACCAGTGGGTGTACCACAGGGATCTGTGCAGGAACCATTTCGGGCTATTATGTACATTAATAACTTGGATGTGAAAGCAGAAAGAGTCATTAGTAGGTTTGCAAATGACATAAATGGTGAGAGGGAGAGTCTCAGGCTGCAGTCTGATATCGATCAGATGATAATCTGAGCAGAGTAATGACAGATGGAGTTTACTTCTGATCACTGTGAGGTAATGCACTGTGGGATGTCTAATAAGTGAAGGATATACATCATGAATGGTAGGTCCTCCTGGAGTACTGAGGAACACAGTGTCCTTGGTGGACAAGTCTGTGGATGTCTGAAGGTGTCAGCACAGGTTGACAGGGTGGGGAAGGCAGCTGAACTAGGAGCAGGAGGGGGACCCACATCCTACTGGGGCGAATTGTTAGAGCTGCTTGAGACGATATCATCCAATTCGGCCATGGTGTTGCACCTTAAACAGTCATAAGGCCAGAAAGAAGATTGAGGCTGGTACACAAATTAAAGAGAGCAATTTCATCAGACAAGGCAGGCAAGAACATAGCAGGAAATTGGAGGAAACTCATGATTACCTGCATTGATTTCAATACAAGGGGCCTGACAGCTCAGGAAGAGGAACTCAGGGCATGGATTGGAACATGGGACTGGGATACTATAGTTATTACAGAAACAAAGCTGAGGGAGGGGCAGGACTGGCAGTTCATTATTTCAAGGTAGAGATGCTGCAGGAAGCATCGAAGGGGAGGCAAGAGAGGATCCGTGGTGGTCGGTTTTGAATCCATGAATCGTCCCAGCAGTACTTAGAGAGGATATTCCTGTGGGATCGCCAACTGAAGTTATGTTAGTGGAACTGAGAAATAAGAATGGGTCATTACTTTGATATGATTGTCCTACTGACCCCGAATAATCAGTGGCAGACTGAGGTACAAATATATCAGGAGATCTCAAATATCGATCATAATAATAGGGCTGTTATGGTTGGGGTTTTTTTAACTTTCCAAATCTCGACTGGGACTGCCAGTGTTCAGCATTAGCAAGGGAGGAATTTGATAATGGTGTTCCAGAAACTCGCAATCAATATGTAAATGGCCTGAAAAGTGAAAGGGGCAAAACCTGACTGCCCCTTTGGAAACAAGGTCGGGAAAGGGACTAAGGTGTGAGTGGGTACGCATTTTGCCAAAATGACCACAATTCTATTAGCTTAAAAATAGCAATGGAAAAGGACAGGTCTGGTCCACAAGTTCAAGTTATGAAATGGGGCCAGACCAATCTTGATAGTATTAGACAGGAACTTTCAAAAGATGATTGGGGAGGCTATTTGCAGGAAAAGGGAAGTCTGGTAACTGAGAATATTTTAAAATTGAGTTAAATTGAGCGATCGTCACCAGCATATTCCTGTTTGTGTGCAGCTCAATGCTGACAGCATTCAGAAACACTGGTTGTCTATTGAGGGTCTGGTCAAGGAAAAGGGGCACATGTCAGGTATCGCCAGATGGATCAAGAAAATCCCTGAGGATCACAGGGGCAGTAGGAATACACTTTGGGTGGAAATCAGGAATGCAGGAACGGAACAAGAAATAGCCTCAGCAAAGAAGGATACGGAGAATCCAAAAGTGATTGTATAAATATATGGAATAAAAGAGTAACTCGAGACAAAATAATGTTCCTGAAAGATCAATGAGACCATTGATGTGTGGAAAAGCAGGATATGGCTAAGACCTTAAACACGTTTTTTAACTCCAGAACTTACTGTGGACAAAGACTGGAGAACTCCGGGAACAAGAGTAATACGTTAGACCAAAATTGGACTTCGCTGCAATTCCAGTCTCCCTGCTATAGGAAGGATGGTGCGAAACTGGAAAGTGTTCAGAAAAGATTTACAAGATGTTGCCAGGGTTGTTGCTGAATAAGCTGGGGTTATTTACCCCGAGCATCGGAGACTGAGTGGTGACCTGACAGAGGTTTATATAAATATGAGGGTTACGGATTGGATAAACATTCACGGTCTTTTACCAGAGGTTGGGGAGTCCAAAACTAGAGGGCATAGTTTTAAGGCTAAAGGGGAAAGCTTTAAAAGCAACTGAAGGGACAGCTTTTTTATGCACATGGTGATGTGTGTATGGAATGAACTGAGAGAGAAAGTAACAAATACTGATATTATGACAACTTTTGAGAGATTCATGTGTATGTGAATAATAAGGATTTAGAGGTACATGGGCTAAATGCTGGTAAATGGGCTGGATTTATTTAATCTTCTGGTCAGCATGGAAGAGTTGGGCCAATGGGTCTGTTTCCATGCTGTACATCTGTATGACTTTAAAAGAGTGCATGTTATAGAAGAGGTGGTGCTGGTGGTTTTAAAACATAAAGGTATGGAATGTCCCAGGACCTGATTAAGTATATCACAGGACATTGTGGGATGATAGGGAAGAAATCTCGGCGCCCCTCGCAAAGGTATTTGTACCATTGACAGACGTGTGTGATGAGCTGGAAGGCTGGAGTGTAGCATAGTGGACAGTGAAGGAGGTTTGCTAACATTACAAAGGGATCTTGATGATATGGGTGAATGAGCTGAAAAGTTGTAGATGGACTTCTATCTGAATAAATGCAAGGTAATGCACTTGGTAAAACAGACAAGGATAGAGCATATACAATTAATGTTCGGGCCTCGGTTCGTGTTTTAGAGCAGAGGGACCTCCGGTTTCAGGTACATAATTCTGAAAGTTTGCATCACAGGATTGATAATACAGTGCTTGGCATGCCTGACTATTGGATTAGTGGTGCTGGAAGAGCACAGCAGTTCAGGCAGCATCCAAGGAGCAGCGAAATCGACGTTTCGGGCAAAAGCCCTTCATCAGGATGATTTCGCTGCTCCTTGGATGCTGCCTGAACTGCTGTGCTCTTCCAGCACCACTAATCCGGTATTTGGTTTTAAGCATCTGCAGTTATTGTTTTTACCATGCCTGACTATTGCTCAGTCCATTGAGTGTAGGATTTGGGACGTCATGTTGAGATTGCACAGACTTTGGTGAGGCCTGTTCTGCAACACTCCGTCCAGGTCTGGTCGCCCAGTTGTGTGGAGGATATTATTAAGCTGCATGAGGTTCAGAAGAGATTTACCAGGACTTTGGTGGGTATGGAAGGCTTGAGTTCTGCAAAATGCCTGGATAGGTTGAGTCTTGTTTCACTGGCGGCTGAAGGTTGAGACGTGATGTTATAAAGTTTATTTCAAAAAAATAAGGTATATAGATCGACTTAATGGTAGTTGTCTTTTCCACAGAATGGGGTACTCTCAAGAGGAGGGACCACATTTTAAAGTTTTGAAGAGAGCGCTGTTCAAAAAAAAAGACATGGGGACAAATTGTTACACAGAGGGTGTTTTGATTGTAGAATGAACCTCCTGAGGTCGGGGTGGATGTGGGTACACTTACAATTTTTAAAAGACGGAGATGCTAAATGAGTCTTTTGCGTCAGTTTTTACTGTGGAAAAGAATATGGAAGATATAGAATGGAGGGAAATAGATGGTGACATCTTGCAAAATGTCCATATTACAGAGGAGCAAGTGTTGGATGGCTTGAAATGCATAAAGATGGATAAATTCCCAGGACCTGATCAGGTGTACCCTCGAACTCTGTGGGAAGCTAGAAAAGTGATTGCTGGGCCTCTTGCTGAGATATTTGTATCATCGATAGCCACAGGTGAGGTGGCAGAAGACTGGAGGTTGGCAAACGTGCGGCCACTGTTTAAGAAGGGTGGTAAAGACAGCCAGGGAATTATAGACCGGTGAGCCTGAACTCGGCGGTGGGCAAGTTGTTAGAGGGAATCCTGAGAGACAGGATGAGCATGCATTTGAAAAGGCAAGAACTGATCAGGGATATGTAACGTGGATTTGTGAATGGGAGATCATGTCTTATACACTAGATTGAGCTTCTCGAAGAAGTACGAAAGAGGATTGATGAGGGCTGAGTAGTAGATGTGATCTATATCGACTTCGGTCGACAAGTTTCCCCAAAGGAGACTGATTAGCAAGGTTTGATCTCCAAGAATACAGGGAGAACTAGCTATTTTGATTCAGAACTGGCTCAAAGGTAAAAGACAGAGGGTGGTGGTGGAGAGCTGCTTATCAGACTTGAGGCCTGTGACCAGTAGAGTGCCACAAGCATTGGGCCTAAGAATGGTGAATAGCCAAGGTTAAATGAGGAACTCGAGGGGAAAAACGTGAGGTGAGAGAGCAATGATTTAAAGAGGGAGCTGAGGGGCAAATTATCCACAGAGGATGGTGCACAGACAGAACGGACTGCCAGGGGCACATGGGAGAAACAAGAACAATTATAACATGGAAAATACATTTGGGCAGGAACATGGAGAGGAGAAGATTTGAAGAGATAAGGGCCAAACGCAGGTAAATGAGACTCATTCAGTATGTGAAACATGGGCAGTATTAACGAGTTGGACCACAGGTTCTATTTCCGTGCTGTAACACTCAGTATCCAGCTAAAGAGGATTACAGTACCGAAATAAATCATATTGTAGACACTGAAACAATTTACAGCGATAGGGATGGTAGTCTGGAATCCAGTTCGTTTCAAGTGTGCGGAGGAACTATCGGAAGAGAGGAGCCTACAGGGACAGGAACTGTTATACGAGTTAAAAGTTATTGAAGACACTGGTCCATGAGACATGCCATGGATACAGTGTTGCAGAGTAGTGAGTCTTAGTACAGTGTTGGAGGGAGAACAAAGAACAGAAAGATATCAGGCAGCATTCCCACCCTCTCGTGGGAGGCCTGCTTTCCCTTCTGTTGTCCTGATGCTCACTTAGACAGCAGACGCCTGGATTGATAAGTATGAACTCCCCATGCTGAGTCAGTGCAACGTAAGTTAAAGTAGACCTGGTGATTAAGGCAGGGGAGTGTCTGTACTGCACTGTGCTCCCCCTCCAGCACTGAATCTATGTCATGTCTTGTTAGCGATGTTAGGAGCCCTCACACTGCTCTCTGCTCTGTGCACTGTGAGTGATCTTACCTAATTGCAGGATTTATTGAAGGCTCCACATCTCCCTGCCCTTTGTCTCTCTGGCTGACCAATCGTCTTCAATGAGATGTTGGACGTGACACCAAGCAATTGGGAAGTCTATTGAGTCAGGAACTTCCTGAGTATCTCCAGGAGACAGAGATATAGACAGAATAAAAAATTAGACTGATGCAGTGAGGATTATATATGGAGAATGAAAATAAGCCCCACAGATATCTGGCAAATCCCACTCCATCCCTAGCCTGTGATGTTGCATCTCTCTGGAGTGGAGAATTCAGTTGGCTCAGGATCTGGAGTAACTGCAAGAGCCGGAGGCGCTAACATAGGCGGCAAGTAGATCCACACAGTGAGGTATACCACATGGAGAGAGACTGAAAGATATAACCAGAGTGCTGGAAGACTTCAGGATCACACAGTTATGTTGGAAGAATGAGTTTAGCTTCATGATGCCTTGGTATCAGTGCTTAGGGATGAGCAACCAGTGAGCTGGCAAAGTGATGGCCGAGTGGTATTATTGCTCGAGCATGTATCCAAAATATCATCTAATGTTCAGTGGAAGAGGGTTTGAACCCCACTATCATATTGGTGGAATTTGAAATCAATAATTTTTAAAATAGTAGTTAACAATCCATAAGTATATATGAAACCATTGCTAATGTACAAAAACCCAAATACTTGTCCTTTAGAAAATGAAATCTGCCCATCCTCACGTGGTCTGCACGACGTACCCACAGGAAAGTGTTTGCCTCTCAATGATCCTCTGAAATGGCTGACAAGTTACTCAGCTTGAAGGCAGCTAGGGCTGGGCAAGAAAGGCTGGTTAGCCACAGACACCAACATCCCATATTAGGTATTAAAAATAATCCATTCGGATGGTCCCACTGGAACTGTGCTGGGACCAGTATCCTGGCCAATCATGTCGATAGGTTTATGGATAGGGCTTTCAACTGACAGAGAGGATGCAGGGACAGGGTTCAGGTGCAATGAGCTTTCAAAATGCAAAGAGAAAAGTTGAAGTATGGGAGCAACATGGGAATGTGACTGAAGACAAGCAGAAAGGAACAGGATGGGACAGAGTTTAACTAAAACTGTACATCAGCGATTCGAATTGTGACAGGAAATTGTGGGAAAGAGTAAATGAAGTTTTTTTTTGGAATGGCAATGCCTCTTCAATAAGGTAGATTGATTTGTGACACAGAGATAAAAGATTTAGACACCAGTGTGACGTGGTTACAGGGTGAACAAATGGTGGACATAAATATTCAATGGATCACGACCTTGCGGAAACTCAGGCAAAATGGGTAACGCTAACAATAATGGATAACGAAGGCATTACAGAGAAATCATTTGACCTCAGATCATGAGGTAGAGACAGTCTGACTGTACATTCTGGCTACTCCTTGCCAAGGACACAATCAGCAGAACAGTTTTAGCCACCGAACAACATTCTATTGCTCATCACTGCATTACACAGAAACTTATTGGAATTTTTTAACAAACACATTGTGATAATTTTGGGAAACTTCAATATTCCCATAATCTGGGACAGTCACACTGACAACAGTTATTTTGGTCGCGGAGTTCAGAGATTTTTTTTTCAGTGTTTCTTTGAATAACAAATTGTGAAACTGGGTCGGGACATAACTATCACAGAGCGATCGTTGTGTGATGAAACTTAGTAAATGAGTAATATCACCTGGAGAGATCCGCAGGGAAATTGTGATTAAGTGCAGTTTAAAGAAATATAAAGTTTTACAGTGAATTACAGAAAGGACACGCCACAACTAGAAACAAAAACAGCCAATGACATGGGTTTGAGATGAGAACTGACGAAGGTAAAGAGGAGAAACAGACGGAAATATGTGTCTGAAAATGAACAGTGGAAAACATTTAAAATTGTATTGTAAATCACTCAACAAAAGAACATTCCATTGAAACAGACAAAACCTCAGCAAGAAATTCCCACTGGTCCCTCACTCGGGACAAAATGTATCATATTAGATTATGAGACTTAGAAGATCACCAAAAAGCACTTAAAATCCTGAAGTGAGAGCGTGCTTTAGGAGGAAATGTTAAAGGGATCGCAAAGGGTCTGCTAGCAGGAGTTGGGCAGTGGGAAGGGGAATCATTGGCAGGGTTTAATGTCACAAAAGGAACAGGGAGAGGTGAAGGTGCCAGAGGTGGTGAGAGAGTTACAGAGAGTGGTCAGGGCCTGAACGGTGTTACAAAGGCAGTCCGGATTGCTGCAGCTGGAGGTGTTTGCAGAGGTAAGAAGGCACGTATGTATTTTTATTTATTCATTCATGGGATGTCAATGTCACTGCTAATTATCCAGAGGACAGCTCAGAGTCAGCCATATTGCAGTGGGCCTGGAGTCACATGTCAGCCAAGACAGGTTAGAATGTCAGATGTCCTACATAAATGGATGTCAGTGAACCAGATGAGTTCTTCCCACTGATCAACAATGCTAATAGAATTTAGAACATAGAAAAATACAGCGCAGTACAGGCCCTTTGGCCCTCGATGATGCGCCGATCCAAGCCCACCTAACCTACACTAGCCAACTATGTTCCATATGCCTATCCAATGCCCGTTTAAATGTGCATAAAGAGGGAGAGTCCACGACTGGTACTGGCAGGGCATTCCATGAACTCACGACTCGCTGAGTAAAGAATCTACCCCTAACATCTGTCCTATACCTACCACCCCTTAATTTAAAGCTATGCCCCCTCGTAATAGCTGACTCCATACGTGGAAAAAGGTTCTCATGGTCAACCCTATCTCAACCCCTAATCATCTTGTACGCCTCTATCAAGTCACCCCTAAACATTCTTTTCTCCAATGAAAACAGCCATAAGGGCCTCAGCCTTTCGTCATACGACCTTCCTACCATACCAGGCAACATCCTGGTAAACCTCTTCTGCACCCGTTCCAGTACCTCCACATCCTTCCTATAGTAAGGCGACCAAAACTGCACACAATACTCCAGATGCAGCCGCACCAGAGTCTTCTACAACTGCAACATGACCTCAGAACTCCGGAACTCAATTCCTCTACCAATAAAAGCCAGTACGCCATATGCCTTCTTCACCGCACTATTTACCTGGGAGGCAAATTTCAGAGATCTGTGTACATGGACACCAAGATCCCTCTGCTCATCCACACGACCAAGTATCCGACCATTAGCTCAGTACCCCATCTTTTTGTTACTCATTCCAAAGTGAATCACCTCACACTTACCCACATTGAAGTCCGTTTGCCACCTTTCTGCCCAGCTCTGCAGCTTATCTATATCCCGCTGTAACCTGACACATCCTTCCTCACTGTCAACAACTCCAGCGACTTTCGTATCATCCACAAACTTGCTCACCCAACCTTCTTCCCTCCTCCAGGTCATTTATAAAAAAGACAAACAGCAATGGTCCCAAAACAGATCCTTGCGGAACACTGCTAGTAACTGCACTCCAAGATGAACCTTTACCATCAACTACTACCCTCTGTCTTCATCCAGCCAGCCGATTCCTCATCCAAACCTACAACTCACCCTCAATGCCATTCTTCCGTATCTTTTGCAGTAGCCTACCATGGGGAACCTTATCAAACGCTTTACTAAAATCCAGATACACCACATCTACTGCTTTACCCTCGTCCACCACCTTAGTCACCTTCTCAAAGAATTCAAAAAGGTTTGTGAGGCACGATCTGCCCTTCACAAAACCATGCTGACTATCCTTAATCTCTTTATTCCTATCCAGATGTTCATAAATCCTATCCCTTACAATTCTCTCTAAGACTTTGCCCACAACAGAAGTGAGGCTCACGGGCCTATAGTTACTAGGGTTATCCCTACTCCCCTTCTTGAACAAGGGAAACACATTTGCTATCCTCTAGTCTTCTAGCACTAATCCTGTAGACAACGAGGACATAAACGTCAAGGCCAATGGCTCTGCAATTTCCTCCCTTGCATTCTGGCCCAGGGGATGTAACTATTTTCCCCCTTTCCAGAGTTTCTAAACCTCTTCTCAACATATCTCAAAGCCGTCCATTCTAATGAATTGTGACTCAGTATACTCATCGGCAACAATGTCCTGTTTCTGAGTGAATACTGACGAAATGTAATCATTCAGTGTCTCCCTAATCTCTTCAGCCTCCACATGCAACTTCCCACTACTATCTTGACTGGACATATTCCTACTCTAGTCATTCTTTTTTTCCTGACATACCTATAGAAAGCCTTTGGGTTTTCCCTAATCCTAACAACTAAGGACTTTTCATGTTCTCTCCTTGCTGCTCTTAGCTCTCTCTTCAGATCCTTCCTGGCTACCTTATAACTCTCAATAGCCCTAATTGAACATTCACGCCTCATCTTTACATAGGGCACCCTATTCCCTTTAATAAGGGATTCCAATTCCTTATTAAACCACGAATCCCTCACACGACCCTTTCCTCCCTGCCTGACAGGTAAATACTTATCAAGGACACTCAATAGTTGCTCCTTGACAAATTCCACATATCAATTACGCCCTTGCCTTGAAGTCTACTTTTCCAAGCCACACATCCTAAGTCATGCCTTACCGCATCATAATTTCGCTGTCCCAGCTATAACTCTTGCCCTGAAGTGCACACTTATCCATCACTACAGTAAAAGTCACCGAATTGTGGTCACTGTCCCCAAAGTGCTCACCTACCTCCAATTCTAACACCTGGCCTGGTTGATTACACAGAACCAAATCCAGTATGGCCTCACCTCTTGTTGGCCTGTCTACATTTTGTGTCAGGAAACCCTCCTGCACACATTGGACAAACACCGATCCATCTAACGAACACGATCTATAGCTTTCCCAGTCAATATCAGGAAAGTTAAAGTCCCTCATAACAATCACCCTGTTACTTTCACTCTTCTCCTGAATCATCCTCGCAATCCTTTCTTCTACGTCTCTCGGACTATTAGGAGGCCTGTAGAAAACTCCTAACAGGGTGACCTCACCTTTCCTCTTCCTCACCTCAGCCCAAACTACCTCAGATGGCAAGTCTGCATCCATCGTCCTTTTCACCGCTGTAATACTACCTTTGACAAGCAATGCCACACCTCTCCCTCTTTTACCCCCACCTCTGACCCTTCTAAAACATTTAAACCTTGGAACGTGCAAAAGCCAATCCTGTCCCTGTTCTACCCATGTCTCCGTAATAGCCACAACATCGAAGTCCCAGGTACCAACCCACGCTGCACGTTCACCTACCTTATTTCGTATACTTCTTGCATTGAAGTATACACACTTCAAGCCACTTTCCTGTTTACAGGCACCCTCCTTTGAGATTGATGCCATATTCCTAACCTCCCTACACTCAAGGTCCTGCACCCTAAAGCTACAGTCTAGGTTCCCATGCCCCTGAAGAGTTCGTTTAAACCATCCCCCCCCCCCCCAGCCCAAGAGCACGACCAAACCTCCCCCCAAGGATACAGGTGCCCCTCAGGTTCAGGTGTAGACCATCCTGTTTATAGAGGTCGCACCTTCCCCAGAAAGAACCTCAGTTATCCAGATACCAGAATCCCTCCCTCCTGCACCATCCCTGTAGCCACGCATTTAACTGTTCTCTCTCCCTATTCCTCGACTCTCTATCACGCTTTTATGTTGGCTTACCCAATGTCTGTACAGATACAACATGACGTCCCAAATCCTACTCTTAATGCTCTCCCCAGTGAAGGTAACCACCCCAAACGCCTGCTTCACCAGCCTGTCTACCTGTGACACCACTTTCAAAGAACTGTGTACCTGCATCCCTGGGTCTCTAAATGACGACACTACCCAGGGCCAGAACATTAACTGTACAAGTTCCACCCTGGTCTGTTTCACCAAAATGGAACACTCTACATTTATCTAATAAACTCCATCTGTTATTCTTCAGTCCACTATCCCAGCAGTACTCTTCATCCTGTTCTATCTCAGATAACCTTCATCACTGTTCAGTTTACCACCAATTTCAGTGTCACCCAAATAACTTACTGAACAGGAAACCAATATTCCCATCCAAACCATTTATCCAAATGACAAACAACTGTGGACACACTACACCGCTGGTCACATACCTCCAGTCAGAAAAACAATATGTCTCCCATCGCCCACGGTCTCCTACCATCAAGGCCAATTTTCTGTCCCGTTGACTAGCTCCGACTGAACGCCATATCCTTTTAGACTGATCTGAGCTAATTTCCTAGTTTACTATACGACACGGAGAACACAGAACAGTACAGAACAAGTCCCTTCGGACATGATTTGCCAATCTTTTATCAGACCATAAGATCAAATGAAACGTGGCAGATAGAGTTTCATTCAGATAAATGTGAGTTGCGGCATTTTGGGAAAGCAAATCTTAGCAGGACTTATACAATTAATGGTCATGTCCTAGGGAGTGTTGCTGAACCAAGAGGCCTTGGGATGCAGGTTCATAGAACCATGAAATTGGAGTCGCAGGTAGATAGGATAGTGAAGAAGGCGTTTGGTATGCTTTCGTTTATTGGCCAGAGTACTGAGTACGGGAGTTGGGAGGTCATGTCGCGACTATACAGCACATTGGTTCGGTCACTGTGCGTGCAATTTTGGATTCCTTACTATTGGAAAGATGTTGGGAAACTAGAAAGAGTTCAGAAAAGATTTACGAGGATGTTGCCAGGGTGGAAGATTTGAGCTATACGGAGAGGCTGAAAAGGCTGGGGCTGATTTCCTTGGAGCGTCGGAGGCTGAGGTGTGACCTTATAGAGGTTTACAAAATTATAAGGAGCATAGATAGGGTAAATAGACAAAGACTTTTCCTTGGGTTCGGGGAGTCCAGAACTAGAGGGCATAGGTTTAAGGTGACAGGAGAATGATATAAAAGAGACCTAAGGGGCAACATTTCGGCACAGAGGGTGGTACATGTATGAAATGAGCTGCCAGAGGAAGTAGTGGAGGCTGGTATAATTGCAACATTAATGAGGCATTTGGATGGGTTTATGAATAGGAGGGGTTTAGAGGGATATGGACCGGGTGCTGGCAGGTGGGACTAGATTGGATTGGGATATCTGGTCGGCATGGAGGGGTTAGACTGAAGGGTCTGTTTCCATGCTATACATTTCTATGACTCTAAATGTCATACCCTTCATTTCATTATAATGCATGTGCCAATCCAGAAGTATATTAAATGTCCCTAATGCATCTAATTTTACTGCCACCGCTGGCAGCGCATTCCACTCAGCCACCACTCTGTATGTAATGAACCTACTTCTGAAATCTCCCCTTCACCATCCGCTAATCACCCGAAAATTATACCCCCTTGTAATAGCTATTTATGTCAGAGTAAAAAAATGTCTCTCTATTCACTCTATGACTGTCATCACCTTGTTCACCTCTGCCAAGTTACCCCTCGTCCTTCTTCACTCCAATGAGAAAAGCCTTAGCTCCCTCAACCTTTCTTCATAAGACATGCTCTCCCGTACAGGCAGCATCCTGGTAAATCTCCACTGTACCCTCTATAAAGCTTCCACATCCTTCCTGCAATGAAGGGACCAGAACTGAACACAGTATTCCAAGTGGGGTCTAACCAGGGCTCTATAGAGCTGCAGCATAACCTCACAGCTTTAAAACTTAATCCCCAAAGTAATGAAACCCCACACAATATATTCCTTCTTAACAACCCTCTCAGATTGGGTGGTTACTTTGAGGGATCTATGGACTTGGAAACCAAGTTCCCTCTGTTCCTCCACACTGCCAAAGACCCTGCCTTTAACCCTGAATTCTGTATTCAAATTCAATCTTCAAAATGAATGACTTCACACTTTTCCAGATTGAACTCCATCTGCCACATCTTAGCCCAGCTCTGCATCCTGTCAATGTCCCGTTGCAACCTACAACAGCCCTCCACACTATCAACCACTCCACCAACCTTCGTGTCATTGGCAAACTTACTAACCCACTCTTCCGCTCACACATACAAGTCATTCATAAACTCACAAAGAGCAGAGGTCCTGTAACCTCTCCCTGCAGAAAACCAATGGTCACTGAGCTCCAGGCTGAATGCTTTCCATCTATCATCACCGTCTGTTTTCTGTGGGCCAGTAATCCTGTATCCAGACAGACAGGTTTCCCTGTATCCCATGCCTCCGTACTTTCTGAATGAGCCATAAACGTGTTTTGTCACATTCTCAAAAGATTCAATAAGACTTGTAAGGCATGCCCTGCCCTTTACAAAACCATGCTGACTATCTCTAATGAAACTATGGTTTCCCAAGGAATAATAAATCCTGTCTCTCAGAGTACTCTCTAGTAATCTGACATGTGTGAAATTTCCAGGATTATCCTTATTCCTTTTCCTGAACAAGGGAATAATATTTTCTTGCCTCCAATCATCTGGTAACACTCCAGTGGACAGTTAGGGTGCAAAGGTCATCACCAGGTGCGCAGCAATCCATTCCCTCGCTTCGTGTACTAACTTTGGACACATCCAGTCTGATTCAGCGACTTATCTATCCTTATCTTTTACGAAATTCTCAGCACATCCTCTTCTTAACATCCACCTGTTCACGTACATCAGCCTGTTTCACGCTGTCCTCACTAACAACGAGACCCTTCTCAGTAGTGAATACTGAGACATAGTATTCATTAAGGACCACCCCTACCTCCTGTGACTCCAGTCACAAGTTCCTTCCACTATACCAGTTTGGCCTTATCCTCATTCTGAACATCCTCTTATTCCTTACATAAGTGGAGAATGCCTCACGGTTTTCCTTAATCCTTCCCAACAATGCTTTTTCATGCATCCTTCTAGTTGCCATAAGTCCATTCCTCGGTTCCTTCCTGGTACCTGCAGAGAATCCCTACAGTGTGGAAACAGGCCATTTGGCCCAACGCCTCCATACCAACCCTCCAAACAATATCCAACGGAGCCCCATTCCTCCCACCCTATTACTCTTCATTTGCCCTGACTTATGCACCAAACCTACACATTTCTGAACACTATGGGAAATTTAGCATGGCTGAGACACTTAATCTACACATCTTTGGGCTGTGGGAGGAAACCGGAGCACCTGGAGAAAACCCACACAGACACGGGGAGAATGCTCAAACTCCACACAGACAGTCGACTGAGGCTGGAATCAAAACGGAGTCCGTGGTGCTATGAGGTCGTAGTGTTAACCACTGAGACACCGTGCTGCTCCATGTTACCCTTTCGAAACCTGCCTGATCATTGCTTCCCCAACCTTAAATAAGCTCCCTTCTTCCTCTTGGCTAGATACTAAAGTCCATGTGGACAACGTTGACTGCTCTGCCTTCATCTATCTTTGGCCACCTCCTCGAAGAGTCAATCTGGTTTGTGAAACACGGTTTCCCACTCACAAAGCCATGCTGACCATCTCGAATCAGCCCGTTCCTTTGTAAATATAAGGAGGTCCTTTCTCTCAGAATCTCCTCCAACAACTTCGCCATCACTGGGCTCACGGGTATGTAATTTTCTGGCTTTTCCCTGCAGCCCTTAAGTGATGGAACGGCATTGGCCGCCCTACAGTCTTCCAACACCTCACTGTATCTGACGATAACATAAATATCTCGTTTAGGTACACTGCAATCTCTTCACTAGCTTCCCACAATATTCTAGGATCGACCTAATGAGCTATTGAGGATTGATCGACCTTTATTTGTTTTAAGATTCCAGCACTTTCTCTTCTCTGTTGAGGATTCTTTCTAAGACATCTCTATTCATTTCCCCAAGTTCCCGAGCTTCCAAGTCTTTCTCCACAGTAAATATTGACAAGACTATTTTGTCTAATATCTCACCCATCTCCTCTGGTTCCACACATGGGTAACCTTATTGATCTTTAAGGGGCACTATTCTCTACCAAGTTACTCTTTAGCCTCTATTGAAACTTGCATAAAGGCTTCTGATAATTCAAATGCACTATATCTCCTATACCACCTCACCCCTCCCACACCCTTACAATTCTGCTATTTATATTCACACCAACAAATTAAATCCAACAGGATCAGAAACAAATTCTCTTTTTTCAAATGTGTTTCTAACTGGCCAGTTATTGTATACTGGCATATCCTTTCTAACAATGTCAGTATGCTCCCGACTTACTGTCAGGCTAACAATATTTGGTTTCAGACTGACAGCTGAAAGGTTTGAGGGAGTTCTTGTTTGTCAATCTGAAAAAAAGGTAGCTCACAAGGTCAGCAGGTAAGAGAGAAGGCAAATGAAATGCTGGCATTTAGTACAGAGGGAATGGAGTCTAAAAATAGGCAGCTCTAGATAAAACTATGCAAGATACAAGTCAGAAAACACCTCGAATGAGTGCTCGAAGGAAAGATATTGTCGCACTGGAGGCAGTCCAGAGAAGGTTCACTCGGCTGATCCTGGGAATGGGGGGATTTTGTAATGAGAAGAGGTGGAGTCGGTTGAGGTTGAACCCATTGAAGTTTCGATAATGAGAGAGAAATGGAATGAAAATCCAAAATTATGAGGGACTCTGATTGGGCAGATGATGGCAAGTTAGACATTAGAACAGTAGAGCACAGCAAGAGGCCCTTCGGCCCACCACGTCTATGATGTCCAAGATACTATTCTAACTCATACTATCTGCTTGCACATGGGTCCATATCCCTCTATTCTCTGCCCGTTCATGTTTCTGTCTAAATCCCACTTTAAAATTTTACTCACATTTCAGCTTCTACGACCTCCCTCGGTAACATCCACTCTACATAAAAAAAAACTTGCCTCACACACCTCGTTTAAACTTTCTCTTTCACACCTTAAACCTATGCGCTCTAGTATTTGAAACTTACACATTGGAAAAGAGATTCTGACTATCTACATTATATATCCCTGTCCCAAATGTAATGCTCCTGTACCTGGTCAACTGTAAGCCTCTGATACTCTCACAAAACAATCCAACTTTGTTTAATTTCCTCTTACACCTAACGCACTCTTAAAAACCTTAACACAGACAACGTGCTAATAAACCTCTATTGTTCCCTCTCCACATCCTTCCTATTGTGTGGAGATGAGAACTGCACACAGTACTCCAAATGTGGCCAAACAAACATTTTATAGAATCACAGCATCAGATGCAGACCACTTTACCCAACATTGTGACTGATGAAAGCCAGTGTTCCATTTGCTTTCTTTCCCATCTGAAACACTTCTGTTCCCATTTTCTGGGAGTTACTGACTTGCACCAAGATCCTTCTGTATATCAATATCCCTCAGTATGCTAACGTTCTTCTTGAATTTGACATCATCTCACACTTGTCCGGATTAAACTTAATTTGCCATTTCTGTCTATCTCTCCAACTGCTGTGTAACCTCCTGCAGATTTTAATGAATCAGGGAAACAAGGGTTTTGTGGAAAAGACAGGAAAGTAGAGTTGAACGGTTACAGATCAGCCATGATCTAATTGAAGGACAGAGTATTCTCAGTTGGCCAAATTGCCTCATTCCCCTCCTACATCTCATGATCTGAGCACAAATTCAATATGTCCTGCATAATATTATGGGTCTCTGCTCACAAAACTCCTTTATAATGGGAATATTGGATATTTATTAGTATACAGCATTTGATCTACAAATATGATATGATGTTGTAGAAAAACATCTCGCATACAATCCAGGATTCTATCCGTTACAGCACTGATACTCATTGCTGTATCAGTTGGCATGGAGAGCATGATCACACACAGCTACTGCACTGCCCTTGCCATAAGTACATTCAGTGTCCTGACTGTAACTATATTGACATTCCCATCTCTGGTTGGTGCCTACAAAAGAATTCGTGCTAACGGTTGCAGCTGCTTGCTTATTCTCAGCTCAATTTTTCATATTCAGATCCACATGAGTGTCTCATTAATGCATTAACCTCAGCCTTCCTTCACAACTTGTTGGCTTTATGCCGAGTCTGCCTATTGGGACTAGATTGGGTTGGGATATCTGCTCAGCATGGATGGGTTGGACCGAAGAGTCGGTTTCCATGCTGTACATCTCTCTGGCTCTATTAATTTATCCCAACAACCCTTCAATATTCACTTCCCAGCGATGGTCATTCTGCAGGTAAATCTCCGGAATGACAGTTCCATCATATCTGTTCACTGTCATTCCATCTGCCTTATGGCGAATGCAGGGAGTCATTCCTCAGTAGTGGGGTGGGGGGGGGGGGGTGGTGGTTGAACAGATGGTTACAGTTTACAGAGATAGTGAGGCTTACAGGGACTCGATGATGTTAGTGTTAAACAGAGTAACATCTGGTCAAGAATGTAAGTGGGACAAAGGGATTTGGGGATTGGAGGAATTTACCGAGATAGAGGGAGCTCGATTAGGTTCTGGAGATAGGGATAGGGATGGAGAAAGGAAGAAGTAGGCAGACAGAGGCACAGACATGGGGCTGTTTCTTCTCGGAGATTATTGTGCATACTAACAGAGATATAGAAGGTTGTGACTGAAGATGTTTACAGATATAAGAAGGCTTCTAGACTCTGGAGACTACATAGATAGGAAGGCAATGGAGAATGCTAGGCAGCTGGGTTGGAGACATTTACACAAATGGGGAGGGTTGCAGAAACTGAAAGATGTTCCTGTGGTCGGGAGGGGTATGGTGTCGGGAATGAGGATGAAATTTAACAAGAAAAAGATCAAAGAATTGGAGTAGGATAGGAGATTACAAATTTTTCACAGCTAAGGAAGGGTTGGAGGAAGTGGAGAAGATTACATAGGTCGGGACCGACGGAGAGATTAAAGACAAATACATTGACATGGAGGGCGGTATTGGTGGGAGGAGCTTACAGGGATAGACAGGACTGTCGGGGTTTGCAGGGATGCAGGAATTTAGTATCTACTGGAGAGGTTTAGGGATTAGGGTGTTAGGGACTGGAGAACCTGACAGAGACAAAGACAGCGGTGTGGTGTGGACGGGAGGAGATTCAAAACAGAGGAAGGATTATGGGGAGTTGAGAATATTACAGAGATCACTAACGCAGCATGGGCCAGGAGTGATGCCTACGATCCCCTGTGCTGTCTCATCGAGGACCAGTACAGCAGAGGTGAAAACAGGGCCCTCACAAGATGGTTGGAATGAAGCCTAGAATGTCGCTGTTCCTTGCCCAGCTCTGTATCTATGTCTGGTCTTCCAGGTCTGAATGCATAAGTCTACTACCTCCACCCGGTGCTGTTTACTGTGAGTGATCTTACCGGCTGAAGGCTTCAGATCTCCCTCTCCATCTCTCTCTGGCTGACTAAACAGCTTCAATGAGGTAATGGATGAGAGAAGAGTTAGGATCGACTTGATTACCTGCATGAGACAGAAATAGACAGAATGGGAAATTAGACTGATGCCATGAGGATAACTCATGCAGAATGGCTTTGAGTCCAGCAGAGATCTCGAAAATCCCAGTCTCCATCCCTTGCCTGTGCTGCTGCGTCTCTCTGGATTGGACAATTCTCTTGACTCAGGATCTAGGAGGGAGAAATGCTGACAGAGGCAGCAAATAGACCAACACAGCGATGGATACAACATGGAGAAATCTTGAGTGATATCACGTTATTAGATACTGCATTAACAGGAAATTGTTTGAATTTGTAACAAACGCACTGGGATAATTGCGAGCGGATTCAACCTTCCTATCTCATCATCTCTTTGGTGGTGGGTCAAAGACGAGGCTTACTCTCTCCCCATCTCAGGGTTGGGGTCTGGAGTTGGGTGTACAGACCGATGTGGCCTTCCACAGTCTCTGTTACACTTGGGGCAGAAGGTGGCCATGGGAAGGGGGTGGGTGGGGCGGTGCTGTGGTCACACGCTCCTTGTGCGGTTTTCCCTGGATTCCAATTATCTCCACAGCTAGTCTAACTATCCCTAATCATTCCATGCCTTTCCAAATGTCATCTGCAAACTGCTAATCAAACTGCTGTCCTTTTCATCTGAATCTCAGATATAAATTACACACAGACAACGCAGCACTGATCCTTGTGAAACACCATTGGCCACAGACGTCAAATCAGAAATTCACCACTGCACATGCCTCTGTTTACTATCACCAAGAAAATATTGTGTCCAACTTACCAACTTACATGGATTTTCATTTGACCTTCTAGATATCCCTTGCTATTTGGAAGTTGTCCTTTCAAAATGACACTGTATTTTGATTCTCAGATTAAATTGGCTGTCTCACTAATGCACTGATTGCATCCTTTCTTCACAACAAAACGGGACGTTGTTTAGTTTTTTTTTGCTGATCCTGCCTAATTCCCTACAACCCTTCAATAGTCACTTCCCAGCCATGGTCATTCTGCAGCCACCCCTCCATAATAACAGTTCAATCAATTCTGTTCTCTTCAGTTAATGCTGCCATTCCATCTGCCTTGTTGCAAATGCATGGCGTGTGTCACCGAGAGAGGGCCTTTGATGGATGGATAGAGGTCCCAAAGTTGGAGAGATGTTTGGGGGCGCAACAATGTAGCAAGGTTTAAACATATTTACAGTTGCTACAGAATTAAAAATCACACAACACCAGGTCAGAGTCCAACAGGTTTAATTGGAAGCACACTAGCTTTCAGAGCGATGCTCCTTCATCAGGTGATTGTGATTGACTATCACCTGATGAAGGAGCGTCTCTCCGAAAGCTCGTGTGCTTCCAATTAAACCTGTTGGACTATAACCGGATGTTGTGTGATTTTTAACTTTGTACACCCAGTCCAACACCGGAATCTCCGAGTCATTGCTTCAGAATGTTCGTATGAGTAAACATTTTATTTTTTGGAGGAAGTTAGAGAGATAAATAGTCTTTGATTAGACTTCAGAGAAAGGAATGTGTGTAGGGCTGTGAATCGTTACATGAGAATATTACAGTGATAGGAAGGTTGGTATGGACTGGAGAATATTACAGGGAAAGGGAGGGTGGTATGGACTGGAGAATGTTGCAGGGATAGGGGGAAGTTGCAAACTGGATAAAGTTAGAAGGAGATATGATTTTATGCACTGGAAGGTATGTCAGACCGAGTGAGTGGTGTGCATGCTGCAAGATATGACAGGGATAGGGAAGCTTGTTCAGACTGGAGGAGAGAGTCATAGAGAGGCTTGTGACAGACCAGATTCACTTATAAGCAGAGGATGTGCGTCAGTGAGCAGACCCTTTGGCAGATATAAACGAGGATACAATGGCCAGAAAGCAGTCACATCTATACATAGGTGTATAGGAACTGAAGGAATTGAAGAGATTACACAGACTGGGAGTGTAGTATGCAGTGGAGTAGATTAAACTGGTAGGGATGGTTTTAGAGACTCAACAACGTTAGGAAATAATGGGGGTTGCAATGGTGAAAGCGGGTTTCAGCACGTTGGAGGATATAGATATGAAGGAGTTTTCACAGAGAGCGATGCCTTTCGGGTCCGGTGGGGGCTGCACAGTACAGGGAAATGTAATGGCTGGAGGCATGTACACAGATAGGGAGAGTATTAGTGGTCGGCAGAATTCACAAAAATGGGTTTGCAGGACATGGCAGAAATCAGTAGGGTTGTATCAACTTGATGGTGTACACAGGCAGGAAAGGATTGGAGCAGCTCACCATGACAGAGAGACGCATGGAGACTGGCGATGATGCAGAAAGATTACAATGTTTCATTCTATAGAACTCCACATAAGTTTCTCCTGGTTCTTTCTTTATATGTCTGAACCACTGTCGATAATCTTCTGGTTCGAATCCATAAGCACTTAAAATAGCCTGTTTAACATGTGCATAATCACTTGACCACTCATGAAACAGCACTGCAAATAACTCACTGGCTCTGCCTAACAGCATAGACTGAACTAGCTTTACCCACAAGACCTCAGGCCACTCCAATTGTCTATCCAATTTTTCAAATGAAGTACAGAGGTCCTTGAAAGTAGATTCACAGATAGATAGGATAGCAAATAAGGCACTTGGTATACATTCCTTTATTTTTCAGAGTATTGAGTACAAGAGTTGCGAGGTCATGTTGCGGCTGTACAGGACATTTGTTAGAACACTTTTGGAATACCGTGTGCAATTCTGGTCTCCTTCCTATCGGAAGGATGTCGTGAAACTTGAAGGGTTCAGAAATGATTTACAAGGATATTGCCAAGATTGGAGGATTTAAGCTATAGGGAGAGGCTGAACAGGCTGGGAATCATTTCCCTGGAGCTTTGGAGGCTGAGGGGAGACTTTATAGAGGTTTACAAAATTACGAGGGGCATGGATAGGATAAAAAGATAAAGTATTTTCCCTGGGGTCGGTCTGTCCAGAACTATAGAGCATAGGTTTAGGGTGAGAGGGAAAATATATAAAAGAGAGCTAAGGGAGAAATATTTCACACAGAGGATGGTACGCGTTTGGAATGAGCTGCCAGGGGAAGTGCTGCAGGCTTGTACAATTGCAACACTTAAAAGGCATCTGGATGGGTATATGAACAGGAAGGGTTTAGAGGGAGATGGGCAATGTGCTAGTTGGTGCGGCTGGATTGTCATGGACAAGTTGGACCGAAGGGTCTGTTTCCATTCTGTACATCTCTATGATTCTCTGACTCTAATTGCCGAAGTTTCAAGTTACTGCAGGCAGTCAATGATCGAGATAGAATTGTGAGGTATTTTGGGGGTTACACAGTTCTGGAGGATTGTAGGGACTTTGTGATGTTGTATATGGAAGTAGGGGGGTCGGGACTGAAGGTTGGAACGGAAATGGAGAGAATTGCATGTGATTACAGAGGTCTGGAGGCTTGTGGTCTCTGGTGGAAGTTCCAGGTAGAGGGATGTTTTGTGGAACAGCAGGACAATGGAGGGATAGGCAGATTTGAAGGGGCTGGAGGGGTTTACAAATGCATTGAGAAATTTAGTGACTAGAGCATACAGAGATGGTGAGGGCTGTAGGAGATACAATAATTTAGAAGGATTGTAGCAGCTGGAGATGTTCACATGACAAGGAGGATTGTACAATTGTGAGAAGTATACAGCGGTAGGGACTTTGGAGCATTGTCAGTAATTAGTGGTTTGGAGCACTGTCCAGACTGGGGGAGGTTTCAGAATGAGGGAGGGGTCGAGCAAAAGAAAGCAGTTGCAGAAAATCGAGGAACACAAACATGTCATTTCAGTGCTGTACCACTGACAGTCATCGGGAGGGCAATTGTCCTCATTAAAATGTACAGATCCTCAGGGGAATGGACGGGGTGGATGCTGAAAAGATGGTTCCTCCCTCTTATGGGAGAGAGACAAAAAGCAGACTCTGTTTGACAATGGTCGAGAAGGGGAGTTGTCTTTTTCTTCCAATGGCCCAAAAGTACTTAAGGTTTGTTCCCACACAGCTCAAAGGAATGCAATGTGATAACATTGGTCAATTAGAATTGCATGAGATACGAGTCCAAGGCCAGGTTGGACGGGTTGGAGGGAGTGAGAGAGAAGGGAGATGTTCAACAGCTTGAAGGGTTTCCAGGGACTGGACACTGTCAGGACTAGAGAACATGGCACGCTCACTCATGAGAGGGAGATAACTATCTGGCACAAGGTCAAACACAGCAGGAGGACCCCAAGCTCCATACCTGCCATTTAATCAGGAGCTGCTCTCACCCAGTCTGGTGCCAAGCCCCACATGCAAACAGAGTCTAGATTAGAGTGGTGTTGGAAAAAAACATCAGGTCAGGCAGCATCCGAGGAGTGGGAACATCAACATTGGGCAAAACATATAGAACATAGAACATAGAACAATACAGCACAGAACAGGCCCTTCGGCCCACGATATTGTGCCGAAATTCTATCCTAGATTAAGCACGAATCCATGTACCTATCCAAATGCCGCTTAAAGGTCGCCAATGGTTCTGACTCTACGACACCCACGTGCAGCGCATTCCATGCCCCCACCACTCTCTGGGTAAAGAACCCACCCCTGACATCTCCCTATACCTTCCACCCTTCACCTTAAATTTATGTCCCCTTGTAACACTCTGTTGTACCCGGGGACAAAGTTTCTGACTGTCTATCTATTCCTCTGATCATCTTATAAACCTCTATCAAGTCACCCCTCATCCTTCGCCGTTCCAACGAGAAAAGGCCGAGAACTCTCAACCTATCCTCGTACGACCTATTCTCCATTCCAGGCAACATCCTGGTAAATCTTCTCTGCACCCTCTCCAAAGCTTCCAAATCTTTCCTAAATTGAGGCGACCAGAACTGCACACAGTACTCTAAATGTGGCCTAACCAAAGTCCTGTACAGCTGCAACATCACTTCACTACTCTTGAATTCAATCCCTCTGCTAATGAACGATAATACACCATAGTCCTTCTTACAAACTCTATCCACCTGAGTGGCAACTTTCAATGATCTATGTACATAGACCCCAAGATCCCTCTGTTCCTCCACCTGACTAAGAACCCTACCATTATCCCTGTATTACGCATTCTTATTTGTTCTTCCAAAATGGACAACCTCACACTTGGCAGGGTTGAACTCCATCTGCCACTCCTCAGCCCAGCTCTACATCATATCCAAGTCCCTTTACAAACGGCAAATGCCCTCCTCACTGTCCACAACTCCACCTATCTTCGTATCATCTGCAAATTTACTGACCCACCCTTCGACTCCCTCATCCAAGTCATTAATAAAAATTACAAACAGCAGAGGACCCAGAACTGATCCCTGCGGAACTCCACTTGTAACTGGGCTCCAGGCTGAATATTTACCATCTACCACCACTCTCTGACTTCGACCGGTTAGCCAGTTTTCTATCCAATTGGCCAAATTTCCCTCTATCCCATGCCTCCTGACTTTCCGCATAAGCCTATCATGGGAAACCTTATCAAATGCCTTACTAAAATCCATGTACACTACATTCACTGCTCTACCCTCATCCATATGCTTGGTCACCTCCTCGAAGAATTCAATAAGACTTGTAAGGCAAGACCTACCCTTCACAAATCCGTGCTGGCTGTCCCTAATCAAGCAGTGTCTTTCCAGATACTCATAAATCCTATCCCTCAGTACCCTTTCCATTACTTTGCCGACTACAGAAGTAAGACTAACTGGCCTGTAATTCCCAGGGTTATCCCTATTCCCTTTTTTGAACAGGGGCACAACATTCGCTACTTTCCAGTCCCCTGGTACCACCCCCGTTGACAGTGAAGACAAGAAGATCATTGCCAACGGTACTGCAATTTCCTCTCTTGCTTCCCACATAATCCTAGGATATATCCCGTCAGGCCCGGGGGACTTGTCTATCCTCAAGTTGTTGAAAATGTCCAACACATCTTCCTTCCGAACAAGTATCTCTTCTAGCTTACCAGTCCGTTTCACACTCTCCTCTTCAACAATACGGTCCCTCTCGTTCGTAAATACTGAAGAGAAGTACTTGTTCAAGACCTCTCCTATCTCTTCCGACTCAATACACAATCTTCGACCACCGTCCTTGATCGGACCTACCCTCGTTCTCGTCATTCTCAGGTTTCTCACATACGCATAAAATGCCTTGGGGTTATCCTTGATCCTATCCGCCAAGGATTTTTCATGCCCTCTCTTAGCTCTCCTAATCCCTTTCTTCAGGTCCCTTCTGGCTATCCTGTATCCCTTCAATGCTCTGTCTGAACCCTGTTTCCTCAACCTTATGTAAGCCTCCCTCTTCCTCTTTACTCGACATTCAAACTCCCTCGTCAACCAAGGCTCCCGTGTGATGTTCTCCCTCCTCGGATGCTGCCTGACCTGCTGTGCTTTTCCAACACCACTCTAATCGAGACTCTGATCTCCAGCATTTGCAATTCTCACTTTTGCCACATACAATTGGCATGAGGTTTCCCAACTGCTGGTGCTCCGGGCCCAGTGCACTTACCGCTGAATCAGTCGGTGAGCTATTTACACTGGTACACATTGTCCAAAAACACTGTCCTAGCCGACATAACCTGGGAAATTCACACTCTCCCAAGCAAAGACCATCTGCACTCAGATTCCCTGGTGATATAACCCTCTGAGTGACAGTCTGTAGGGAACAGCAGAATCCACGAACCCCCTTCAGGGTCAATGAGAAACTTTCATTATTTTAACAATGACAACTCCTCACATCCTGCATCTCACAAAACTGCCATTTAAAAATATTACAAGAAAGAACATTCTAAATAAAGGCTTCCATGAGGTGAGTTCTGGTCAATCCTGTAGATCTGGATGTTACAAGCTGCACGGAGAGTGCTTTATACCAGAGCAGCACCAGGTCAGTGTCAGGCACCCAGACAGAATGGGCAAATAGATTCACACCTGAACTCACATCTCCCAGCCTGGGAACCTGAAACTGTGCTCACTCATTCCCGTAAAGATTTCTAGAAACAGGATATCAGAATCAGAAGACTGGAGGTTGGCTATCATGTTGCTACTAATTAAGAAAGGCAATAAGTAAAAGCCAGGGAACTATAGACTGGTGACCCTGACATCGGTGGTCACGTTGTTGGAGGGAATCGTGAGGGACAGGATGTACATACATTTGGAAAGGCAAGGACTGATTAGGAATAGTCAACATTGCCTTGTGAGTGGGCAGTCATGTCTCACAAACTTTATTGAGTTTTTTGAAGTAGTAACAAAGAAGATTGATGATGGCATAGAGGAGGATGTGATTTATATGGACTTCAGTAAGGCGTTGAACAAGGTCCCCCATTGCAGACTGGTTACCAAGATTAGATCTCACGGAATACAGGGAGAACTAGCCAATTGGTACAGAACTGGCTCAAGAGTAGAAGACAAAGAATGGTGGTGGAGGGTTGGTTTTCAAACTGGAGGCCTGTGACCAGTGGAGTGCCACAAGGATCGGTGCTGGTTCCAATAATTTGTATGGTTTACATAAATGATTTGGATGTGAGCATAAGAGGTATAGTTAGTAATCTTGCTGATGACAACAAAATTGGAGGTGTATTGGTCAGCGAAAGAGGTTACTTCCGATTACAATGGGAGATGTAGATTAATTCAGATTTTTGCGAGGTGTTGCATTTTGCAAAACCAAATCTTTGCTGGACGTATACACTTAATGATAATGTTTGACGGAGTGTTGATGAACAGATTCATAGCTCTTAAAAGCAGAGTCGCAGGTAGGTAGGATAGTGAAGAAGGCATTTGGTATGCTTTCTTTTATTGGTCAGAGTATTGAGTACAGGAGTTGGGAGGTCATGTTGTGGCTGTACAGGACATTGGTTGGGTCACTTTTGGAATATTGTATGCATTTCTGGTCACCTTCCTATCGGAAGGATGTTGTGAAACTTGAAAGGGTACAGAAAATATTTACAAGGATGTTGCCAGGATTGGAGGGTTTCAGCGATAGAGAGAGGTTGAATAGGTTGAGGTTGTTTTCCTTGGAGCATCGAAGGCTGAGGGGTGACCGTATAGATGTTTATAAAATCATTGGGGACAACCTTATAGAGATTTATAAAATCATGAGGGGCATGGAGAGGATAAAGAGACAAAGTCTTTACCCTCTGCTGTGGGAGTCCAGAACTGGTGGGCATAGATTTATGGTTAGAGGAGAGAGATATATAAGAGACTTAAGGGGCATTTAATTTTTCATTCAGAGGGTGGTACGTGTATGAAATGAGCTGCCAGAGGAAGTGGTGGAGGCTGATTCAAAGACATCTGAATGGGAATATGAATGAGAAGGTTTTGCAAGAAAATGGGCCAAATGCTGATAGGTGGGACTACATTGGGATGGGGTATCTGGTAGGCATGAAAGAGTTGGACCGAAGGGTCTGTTTCCATGCTGTACATCTCTTTGACTCTAGGACGGGCTGAATGGTCCAATCAAAAATGATTGGTGGTTCAAATCATAACATCCTTCAGGTTCCACAATCCATTCTTGGTCCCATCCTGCAGGCTCTATGAATCCCACTCACTCTAACCTCCTCAGGATCCACGTCCCTTCCTACATTACTACTATCCTCCTGGTTCAGCAGCCTTTCCTTACTCTGCAACATGGCGCAGTCTCTACAACTCTTCCCTCCTCTGCAATGTTCCCCAGAAAGGCACTGGAGGCCCGTAGCATTTTCAAGAGTTCAGGAGGTATATCGGGACTGCAGGATTTTGCAGGCATTAGGAATATCGGGACTTGAGGAGGTTTCACAGTTTATGAGTATTGTAGGGACTGTAGGAAGTTACAAAGATAGGGATGGTTTCAGAATGGAGGATTCTGCAGAAAACCTTTACATGGTTAAAGGCAGAATTCTGAACAGTGTGCACGAACAGAGGGATCCTGTGTCCCTGAAGTTACCACCCAAGTTGAGAGGGTGGTAAGAATGCGTATGTTGTGTTGGCTTTCATTGTCAGGTATGGCTAAGACCGTAAACATTTTGTTCCCTCCAGAATTTACTGTGAACAAAGACCGAGTAACTCAGGGAACAAGAGTAATACGTTAGATCACATTTGGAGTTCTCCACAATTCCAGCTTCCCTGCCATAGAAAGGATGTTGTGAAACTTGAAAGCACTCAGAAAAGATTTACAAGATATTGCCAGGGTTGTTGATGAATAAGCTGGGGCTATTTTCTCTGGAGCGTAGGAGACTGAGGATTGACCTTAAAAAGGTTTATATAAACATGAGCGGAATGGATTAGGTAAACATTCAAGGCCTTTTCCCAAGGGTTGGGGAGTCCAAAACGAGAGGGCATGGGTTTACAAAGGGACTGAAAGGATGGCTTTTTCACGCACATGGTGATGTGTATATGGAATAAGCTGAGAGAGAAATTAACGGCGACTGATACAATTACATCTAAAAGATATCTTGATGGGTATTTGGATAGTCAGAGTTAGCGGTACACGGGCCAAATGCTGGTGAATGGGATTAATTTATTTTGATCTTCTAGTCAGCATTGATGAGGTGTACCGAAGGCTGTACATCTCTATTACTTGCAAGGAGTGCACGTTATAGTGCAAGGTGGTGCTGGTGGTTTTAAAACCCAAAGGAATGGAAAGCCCCAGGACCTGATTAAGTGTATCACAGGACATTGTGGGATGCTAGCGAAGAAATTGTGGAGCTACTAGCAAGGGTATTTGTACCATTGATAGCCATGTGTGACCAACTGGAAGGCTGGAGGGTGGCATAGTGGACGGTGAAGGAGGATATCTAAGATTACAAAGGGATCTTGATGAAATGGGTGAATGGCTGAAAAACTGCAGATGGAATTCAATCTGACTAAATGCGAGGTAATGCATTTGGTAAAACAAACAAGGGTAGAACTGAGACAATTAATGTTCGGGCCTCGGTTAGTGTTTTAGAGCAGAGGGACCTCCGGGTTCAGGTACATAATTATTAAAGTTTGCATCACAGGATGGATAAGACAGTGCTTTGCATGCCTGACTATTGCTCAGCCCATTAAATATAGGATTTGGGACGTCATTATGATATTGTACGGGCATTTGTGAGGACTATTTTGCAATGCTCTGGATAGTTCTGATCGCCCAGTTATAAGGAGGATATTCATTTGTAAAAACAAGGATTGATGAAAGATAGTCAGCAGGGCTTTGTGCGTTCAAATTCAAGTCTCACTAACTTGATTGCTTTTGTTTAAGTGGTGACCATACATTGTCTACACCAACGTCAGCAGGACCTTTGATGGGATTAAGCATGATATACAGGTTTGTAAGATTAGATCACATGTCTTCAGGTTGAGCTAGTTAAGTGGAAACAAAATTGGCTTTCAGTCGGAGACAGACGGTGGTGGGAGATGATTGTTGTTCAGACTGGAGCCTGTGATCAGCGGTGTGATATCAGGATCAGGCCTGGCTCCACTGATGTGCATCATCTACATAAACGATTTGTTTGAGAATATCGGAGTCATTGTTAGTAATTTTGTGGATTATTAAATTAATGGGATAGTGGGCAGTGAATACAGTTATCAAAGAGAATCTCGACCAACTGGGCCAGTAGACCAAGGCATGAAAGATGGATTTTAATTCAGGTATTGAGTTTTGGACTAACACAGTTAATGGTACAGCCCTGGGTAGTGTTGTCAAACAGAGAGAGACCAAGGGGTGCAGTTACATTGTTCTTTCGAAGTGGTATCACAGGTGGACTGAGTGGTGAAAGCGGCATTTGGCACACTTGCCGTCTTTGGCAAACACTTTGATACATGAGTTGGAGATATTTGTAACATTGTCTTCAATATTTCCCTTGGACAGAGGAGGCTTATACGGAGTGACCTTATAAAGGTTTATAAAACCATGCAGGGAGGAAGAATGGTGAATAGCCAATGGTAAGTGAGTCCAAAGCTAGAGGGTATAAACGGGAGGTGAGAGAGCAAAGACTTAAAAAGGGAGCTGAGGGGCAACATTCACAGAGCATGGTGCATCGACGGAACGAACTGCCAGGGCCACATGGGAGAAACAAGAACAATTACAACATGGAAAAGACATTTAGGTAGGTACATGGAGAGGGGAAGGTTTGAAGGGACATGGGTCAAACACAGGCAAACGCTGTTGAGTTTTGGAAAAAATGGTCAGCATTGATGACTTGGACTGAAGGTTCTGTTTTCATGCAGCATAACCATGTACCCAGTTAAAGAGAAGGAGAATACGGAGATAAGACATGTTGTCGACACTGAAGCAAGGTATAGTGATAGGGATGATAGTCTGGAATAGAGTACGTTTCAAATATGCGGAGGGCCTCTATGGAAAGAAGGATGTTACAGAGACAGGAACTCTTATAGGAGTTAAAAATTATTAAACACACTGAACCACAAGACATACCATAGGTGCAGTTTTGGAGAAGGTACACAAAACAGAAATATCCCAGGCAGCATTCCCACTCTCTCGTGGAGGCCTGCTTTCCCCTCTGTTGTACTGATGTTCACTAAGAGACTTCAGGTCTGGATTGATAACTGTGAACTCTCTATGTTGTCTCAATACAACGTAAGTTAAATTAGACGTAGTGATTGAGCCAGAGTTGTGGCCGTACTGTGCTCCCCCTGCAGCACTGTATCTATGTCATGGCTTGTTAGCTGATGTTTGGAGCCCTCCCATTGCGCTCTGCTCTGTGCATTGTGAGTGATCTTACATCACTGCAGGATTTATTGAAGGCTCCACATCTCCCTGCCCTTTGTCTCTCTGGCTGACCAACCATCTTCAATGTGGTGATGGAAGAGACACCCAGCAGGTGTGAAGTCTATTGAGTCTTTCTGAGTACCTACAGAAGATAGACAAAGAGACAGAATGGAAACTTACACTGATGTAGTGAAGGTTACACATACAGAAGGGCACTGAGTCCCACAGAAATCTGGAAAATCGTAGTCTCCATCCCTGGCCTGTGCTGTTTCTCTGGAGTGGAGAATTCTGTTAGCTCAGGATCTGGAGTAGCTGCATGAGTGAAAGGCACTGACAGAGGCAACAATTCGACCCACACAGTAAGGGATACCACATAGAGAGATACTGAGTGATATCACCAGAGTGCAGGAAGGTATCAGGATCAAACAATTGTGACAGAAGAATATGTTTAGCGTCATGATGCACTGGTATCAGTGCTCAGGGATGAGCAACGTATGAGCAGGTGAAGTGATGGCCTAGTGGTATTATTGCTGGAGCTTGTGGAAACTCAGCCAAATTGGACGACGCTAACAATAATGTGTAACAAAGGCATTATATTGAAAGCAATGGGGGGTGGGGGGAGGGGAAGGGGGTTGTTCCTTAAAAATGAATAGGAAAACAATGGTCACAAAATATCCTTAGCAGATAATGTTAACGATAAGGCACAAGATATTTAATAAGTACAGTTAGAGTAAGGGGATTCCCAACTAAGCAGTGGGGCCTGTTAGAAACCAAAGGGACGATCAGTGCATGGAGCCAGAGCAGGTAGGTGAGGTCTTCAATGAATGCTTCCCATCTGTATTCACACAGGAGAAAGGCATTGTAGCCGGGGATTTCAGTTTGGATGGTGATGTTCTGGAACATATTAAGGTCAATGAGAAGGAGGCGTTAAATGTATTCACAGTCAAAAATGTGGAGGAATTTCCAGGAACAAAATATATCCCAGGCTGTTATGAGAGGTAACGGAGGAGGTTGCTGGGGCTCTGGTAGATATATTTAATACTTTGCTGGCCACAGGTGAAGTGCCGAATGACAGGAGGATCGCTAATGTGGTTCCTTTGTTCAAGAAGGGCAACAGGGGTAGGCCAGGTAATTCCAGAGCAGATAGTCTGACAGCATTGGGAGGGAAATTATTTGAAACAGTTCTGAGGCTCACGATGAATCAACATTCGAAAGGACAGGAATACATTAGGGATTGTCTTTGTGGATTTGGTCGAGGACTGACCTCTGATATTGATAAGGGCAGTGCAGATGTTGTGGTTTACATGGAGTTCATTAAGGTCTTTGACAAAGTCCCACATGGAAGGCTGGTCCAAAAGGGAAGAGCCAATGGAATCCAACGCAAGTTGGTAAATTGGATCCACAGTTGGTGGAGGGTGTTTTTCATGATTGGAAACTTTTGCCCAGCGGATGTAACTCAGGAATCTGTACAGGAACCATTGCTAGTTATTATGTACATTAATATCTCGCATGTGAAAGCAGAAGGCATCATTAGTAGGTTTGCAGATGACATGAAAGGTGAGGGTGTTTTCCACAGTGAGGAGCATAGTCTTAGGCTGATATCGATCAGATGATAAACTGAGCAGAGTAATGGCAGATGGAGTTTACTTCTGATCACTGTGAGGTAATGCACTGTGGGAAGTCTAATCAGCGAACGATATCCATCATGAATGGTAGGAAAACCTGGCGTACTGAGGAACACAGGAACCTTGGTGGACATGTCCCTGGATGTCTGAAGGTGTCAGCATAGGTAGGCACGGTGGGGAAGACACCTGAGAGCAGGAGGGGGCCCATACCCTGGTGGGGAGAGTTGCTGGGCCTGCTCGAGAGGATTTAAACTCAGCTGGCAGGGGTCTGGGACACCAAACAGTCATAAGACCAGAAGGAAGTTTGAAGCTGGTACAGATGTTCAAGAGAGCAATGTAAATACACAAGGCAGGCAAGGACATAGTAGACAATGAGAGAAAATTGATGAATTGAACTGCATTTCTTTCAATGCAAAGGACCTGACAGATAAGGCAGATGAAGCCACACCATGGATGGGAACATGGGACTGGGATACCATAGGTATTACAGAAACACAGCTGAGGGAGGGGCAGGACCGGGGACAGGGGACAGATGCTACAGGAAGGATAGAACAGGAGGCAAAACAGGAGGAGAGCTGGTGGTTTTGATTGGGGGAAACATCACAGCAGTACCTAGAAGAAGTATTCATGCAGGATCGCCCAGTTATGCGATATTGGTGGAATTGAGAAATAAAAAAAGTCATCAATTTGCTACGGTCATACCACAGCGATAGGGAATGGGAGTTGGAGGAGCAAATATATCAGGAGATCTCAGATACCTATTAGAAGAGTAGGGTTGTAACGGTAGGGGGTTTTAACCTTTCCAAACTGGACTGGGACTGCTACTGTGTTATGCATTTGGATGGAAGGAATTTGTTCAATCTGCTCCAGAAAATCCCAGTCATTATGTAAATAGCCCAACTGCAGAATGGGGCTAAACCTGACCTCCCATTAGGAAACAAGGTCGGGAACGGGACTGAGGTCACCACAATTGTATTAGTTTGAAAATAGCGATGGGAAAGGACAGGCCTCGTCCATAAGTTCAAGTTATACAATGGAGCAAGATAGTATGAGACAGGAATTTTTAAAGTAGATCTGGGGAGGCTATTTGCAGGTAAATGGAAGTCTGGCAAGTTGGAATATCTTAAAACCGAGATAAAAGGAGCGTTCAGTTCCAGCATGTTCCTGTTAGAGTACAGCTCAATGCTGACAGAATTAGGAAACACTGGCTGAGTTTCCAGGCTCTAATCAAGAAAAAAGGGGCACAAAACGGCTGACTCAAGGGAATCACTTCAGGAGCATCGGGGCTGCAGAAATACACTTGGGATGGAAATCAGGAATGCAGAAAGGGGACAAGAGAAGCTTTGGCAGAGAAAGTTAAGGAGAATCCAAAGAGATTTACAAGTGTATTTACTGCAAAAGAAGATATAGGGACAAAACTGGTCTCTTTAATGATCAATGAAGCCAATGGTGCGTGAAACTACAAGATCCGAAACAAATGTTTCACTTTCGAACTTACTGTGGATAAATACTGGGGGGATCAGGGAACTAAACAATGTTTGACCTGACTACTATTGGAATACAGTGAGCAATTCTGGTCTCAATGCCACAGGAAGGATGTTGTGGAACAAGAAAGGGTTCAGAAAAAATGACCAAGGGAGTTGCCAGGTTAAGAGGGTTTGTGCTACAGGGAAAAGCTGAATAGGCTCAGGCTGTTTTCACTTGAACTTGGGAGGCTGAGGAGTTACCTGATAAAGGCGTTAAAAATCATGATGGTCATCGATAGGGTCAATAGGCAAGGTCTTTTCCCCAGGTTGGGGCATTGCAAACCGACAGGGCATAGCTTGAAAGTGCGAGGAGACAGTTTCAAAGGAATCTTAAGGACAATTGGTTCCCGCAGAGTGTATGGAATAAGCTGCCAGAGGAAATAGTGGAGGCTGATAGAAATACATTTAAAAGGCATGTGGATGGGCACATGAAGAGGAAGGGTTTCAGAGGGATATTGGCAAGATTCTGGCAAATGTGACTAAATACGTCATGCAGGAGTTGGTCCGAAGGGTCGGTTTCCATGATGTACATCTCTGTGACTCAATGTCTTGAAATAAGTCCACATTATAGAAAAGGAGGTGCTGGAGATTTTAATACACAGAGGCAGATAAATCCCCTGGACCTGATAAAATGTATTTCAGGATATTGTGAGAAGCTGGTGAAGAAATTGTAGGGCCCCTAGCAGAGATATTTGTAACATAGAGAGCTATGTGTGATAGGCTGGTAGACTGGAGGGTGGCATTGTGGACAGTGAAGAAGGTTTTCTAAGATTACAAAGGGATCCTAATGAAATGCGTGAATGGCTGAAGCACTTTAGATGGAGTTCAATCCGAATAAATGCGAGGTAATGCATTTGGTACAACAAACATAGGCAGGAGTTATACAATTAATGGTAGGACCTTCGGTAGTGTTGTAGAACTCGGGGTTCAGGTGCATAATTCTTTGAACTTTGCAACATGGACAGACAGGATAGTTAAAAAAGGTGCTTGCCACACTTGCTTTCATTGCTCAGTCCTTTGGATACAGGAGTTTGGAAGTAACATTGAGATTATACAGGTCATTGGTGAGGCCACTTCTGGAATACTGTGTCCATTTCTGGTCGTCCAGTTATAGGAAGAATATTATTAAGCTGGAGAGTGTTCAAAGGAGATATACTGGGATGTGGATGGGTATGGAAGATTTCAGTTATAAAGAAATGTTGGATAGATTGGTATTGTTTCATTGAAACATGTATGTTGGCAGATGACCTTATAGAAGTTTATAAAATTATGAGGGGGTTAGATCGAATTAATGGGTGTTGTCTTTTCCCATGGACAGGGGGATTTCAAGACGAGGAGCTACATTTTTACGTTTAGAGGAGAGACATTTAAAAGAAAAGGGGCACATTGTTACACAGAGGGTGGGATGTGTGTGGAATGAATTTCCCAAGGAAGGGGTGAATGTGCAGACAATGACAATTCTTAAAAGACATTTGGATTAGTGCAGGAATAGGAATGGTTTGAAGGAACATGATCCGTGAACAGGCAGGTGGGAGGTGATCAGTTTTAGAGTATGTCTAGCATTTACTGAACAGTGCGGTCGGACTCTCTGACTATGATTATAATGTTGTGTCATTAATTAAGAAAGGCTTCAAGAGAAAGCCAGGGAACTACAGACTGATGAGCGAGACATCAGGGTGGGCCAGTTGTTTGATGTCATTCTGAGAGGTAGGACTTACATGCATTTGAAAAGACAAGGACTGATTACGGACAGCCAGCATGGCTTTGTACGTGGGAAATGACGTCTCATAAACTTGACTAGAGTTTGCTCAAGATGTGAGCAAGAATATTGACGAAGGCAGAGCAACAGACGTTGTTTCTGGCTTCGGCAAACCCTTGGTCAGGGTGTAGCATGATACATTGGTTAGTAAAGGTAGGTCACAAGGGATCAGGGACAGTTAGCCAACTGGATACACAATGGGATCACAATAGGAGACAGAGGGTTGTGGTAGAGTGTTGTTGCTCAGACTGGAGGCCTCTGACCAGCAGTGTGCTGTAAGGATTGGTGCTGGGACCACTGTTGTACATCATTTACATAAACATTTTGAGTGAAAATATAGGAGTCCCTGTTATTACGTTTGAGGATACCAAGATTAGTGGAAGGCTGGGCAGGGAATGTAGTTATCGAAGGGGATGGTAATTGTTAGAATGGAGTAAAATGTTGTTTCTACAGGTATAGAGGGGGCGTGCAGAAGTGGGGCTGCAGCAAGAGAACTACTAACTCTGCAGGTATTTAGGGAAGAATATCTCTAATTTTTGTTGCATAATTATAGATAGTTAAGTACTAACTTTAATGTAGAATTATTTTTTTTAAAAAATCTTTTTACCCATAAGGGTTAAAACAACAGCTTCAGCAGAAAGTTAAAATTACTGAAACATTTCAGCGAAGCACGAAAAAGATATATTGTTAAGATATATGTACAAGAATGGAATGTACCGAGGAATAATGAAAGAAGTTAAAGGGAACATCACGATAAGAGTTACAGCACGTACAAGGGGGAAATTGCCAACTTGGAAAGAAAGGGGCAATGGGCGTGGTACATAGATGGGTAGAGGCAAAATAGTAATAAGGATTGGTAATTCGGAGTCTGGAGAGATGACCTCACTCAGCTCAAAGCGTTTAACTGGACACTAATCGAAGTTCTAATTTGCTTCATTTGCTTATGCAATTAAAGCTCATGCTTGCAAGTTCGTAATAAATTGTCTTGTTTCCAGTTTTGGTGGTCTTCTCTAAATTTTATTGAATTTTGTTTCTAACAGATTTGGGCGCTCGTCCTGGTATCCCATGCTCCGGTCGATCGGCAATCGTTGGGAAAATGAAGAAGGTGCACCTCGCTGATTTTGGCGGTCTTTAGTTTCGCTCTTTGCCGCAGCAGCTTTGGGCGAGCGAGATCCGGACTGAGAGACCCGAGAAACAAGATGGGTTGAGACGCGGCGGGTCCAGGCGGGTGACTCTTGTGTACGCAAAACACGGCTAAGAAAAGTCTTAAAGCATTTATCCAGGCGAACGGGGTAGGCAGCGGTATTTGCTGTCATTCGGATATATCCAGAGATCTGGGGAACCGGGGTGCTGGTGACTAGAATAGGATAATCCAGTCAGCCAGGGTGGGTAGTCGTTGATACTGTTGCTAGGTGGATGTATCCAGGAGGCTGGCAGCGGTAGTTGCTGCCAGGTGGATATATCCGGGGATCTGGGGAAATGGAGCTCTGGACAACTGGGGTTTGTAGCGGTAGTTGCTGCCAGGTGGATCCATCTGGGAGTGTCCATGTAGCCAGCGACCAGGGATCTAGTGAACCGGAGTTCTGGGCGGCCGGGTTAGGCGAACCCGATCAACCAGGGTAGGTAGCAGTTATGACGGTTGTCAGTGGATATATCTGGGGAATTGCTGCGGGTCAGGGCGCACAAAATACCCGGCTGGAAGTTCGGTGGGGTAAGCGACCGGGGTTGGTAATGGTACTGGTTGCTAGGTATTGCCACAGAACAGGGCGCGCTGACACGTAGCATGAAGTTCGTTGGGTAGGCAACCTGGTATTGCCGCGGGATAAGGAAGTGCGGATTCGACCAGGTAACTCTTGTGGTCAGGCCAAGGTATGAAAAGGGACCCTAAAGTATTCTCTTGGTGGTCGGGACGACCTTAAGTGGTTGGGACGTACAGAAATTACGGGGAATTGGCAACACATAAATTAAGGTGAAGAGTGAAATAGAGGTGAAATAAATTTGAAGAGTGAGGTGTCTACCTGATTCAACCACCCAGCCTTTGACTGGTTGTTAAGAGGGGAAATCCCCCACGCGAAGGTCAGGACCCTGAAGTGGGTGCTGAAGAAGGTGACACCGAACCTCAGTAAGGTTAATTAAGTTCCAGAAAGAAACGGCCGCGTATTGAAATGGGAAATAATAATAGTGATTTAAGTGTAGTACAAGAAACTAAAGGGATGTCCGAGGACCGCATGAAACGGACAGCCCTGTCGGAAAAATGTTACGAGACTGGAAGTACAATCCTCGTACGCGAGGAAAGGATAAAAAAAAGATAAAATGTCAATGAAAAACAGCCTTACAGTTAGGAGGAGTCAGATTATGCTTCGTGTCAGAAGGGCTAGTAGCTGAACGGCTACTGAGGGTGCACTTCGTAACGAACGTATGGCCAGACGTCCAGAAAATATTCAAAGGCTAGAGGAGTCATTGCGGGAAAATCTCAGTGTGAGTGTGTGAGTGTGAGTGTGAGTGTGAGTGTGAGTGTGAGTGTGAGTGTGAGTGTGAGTGAGTGTGAGTGCTGTCCAGCGAGTAATAAGTTTAACCCTTTGTGATTCAGTTTGAATGCACATTTGTTTGTTGGTGATTGAATGTTCCCCGGAGCATGAGAGCAGGAAATGTTTTGAATCTGATTTCTATTATGGAAATTTTAACATGATAAGGTTAAGGATTTTACAGATTATGAAATAAAATGGTACTGGTTGCTAAGTATTGCCACAGAACTCCCGCTCTTTTTACAGGTCATGACTGCCTTACTATCAGTTTCTAACTAATCTCTTTTATCCTTACATAAAAGCGATTTATGGAGGACAGTTGAAGTTTCAGTTCAACATTAGATTATAATAAGTCAAATATATATATATCCTCTGGTTAAAATCGGTGACCTTGGATTCGGCCATTATTCATGCATTAGAAGTTTTTCTTAACAATCTACAGCACAGTAATTGAGCAATGACTGGTCAGGACTACTTAAGAAGACTGATTTGGATTTAAATCAAAGGACTAAAATCAGGTAATTATAGTGAATTTACAAGTAAGATTCCTACATGTATATTTAGGATCAGGCTTTCAGGTAAGACAAGCATAAATTGACGAATTATATTTGAGAATACAGGGAGCAAGAAATATTGAAATATTTCTTTAAAAATCAAGCTCTAAACAAAACATTGGGTGATGAGGAATGGCCATGAGGTTGCCCTAAAGCTGTTCATTTTGTTAAAACGGCTCAGTAATTGATCTGGCAACGTAACATGAGAAGCAGAAACAGAAGGCAAAAATAATGATAGCCACGGTTGATGAGGTAATAAAGAAAAATGACAAAACTAAAACGATAAGGAAACCGAAATGGTAGCGGGCAGCATGTTGAAAATAAAGTGAGGAGCAAGGATCGGGGAGGAGATGTTAAGGGGTCTGGTAGACAGGAACAAGGATCAAAGTGGAAATCCCCACAGATGGGATGTTATTACTATGGAAAGACAGGTCACTTTAAGATAGAGTGTCCAGATCCGAAAAAGGAAGTAAAGGCAGTGCTGTTTATGAACCTTGATGAAAAATAGGGGTGTCACGAGTTCCTGCCCCAGGGACCCACCTGGAACCCTTGATAAATTGAAAGGTTGGACCTTACAAAGAGGACGTAGTTTTCTTAGCCCATACGGGGGCAGCAACGTCATCCTTAAAGTTTAAGCCAAAGGGAGTGGGAATGGAAAGGTTAATTGGATTATGGCGACAGTTTTGTGATGAGAGGCACAAAGAATCAGTTTTGCACACATGACGAGATATTGCTACCAAACTGGGGACTGGATTAACTGCAAATGGTGCCATAGGATCTGTTGAGGTTCTTAAAAATGAATGTGCTCGAGCAAACAATTACAGAAACAGAGTGAGAAGTCACAAGTGACTGGTAAACAAACAGAAATGCGCGATTACAGTTTTTAAAATGTTTTAGTCACTTGTTGCGTTTCCGGCCTGAATTATAATATATATGACTAATAATTAATATTTATAATAATACAATTTTCTTAGCCTGAATCAATAATAATTGGCAGGATTCCTTCACTCATTCACAGAACTCGAGGGCATAGGTTTAGGATGAGAGGGGAAAGATATAAAAGAGACCTAACGGGCAACTTTTTCACACAGAGTCTGTTACATGTCAGGAATGAGCTGTCAGAGGAAATTGTGAAGGCTGGTACAATTGCAACATTTAAGAGGCATTTGGATAGGTATATGAATGGGAATGGTTTGGAGGGATATGGGCCGGGTGCTGGCAGGTGGGACGAGATTGGGTTGGGATATCTGGTCAGCATGGACAGTATGGACCGAAGGGTCTGTTTCCATGCTGTACATCTCTATGACTCTCTGATTCTCAGTGACCTGTTATATTGATTCATCGTTAATTTAAAACATGAACCGCATTAATTCATTGTTAATTAAAGAATGGAAAGGTACATTACTGACCAGGGTGTGTGCAGGCAGTGGTGGCAACAGACGTATTGGTAGAAGAGAGTCGGAAACTTACTTTTGGGGGAGCCTTAATAGTGAGCACCCTTCATCAGGTAGAGATCATACAAAATCAGAAAGCGGGATAATGGCTCACAGACTCTCGGATCTTGAAATATGAGACAATCTTAAGAGAACAGGATGATCTTGTGTTAGTCACAGACAGTTGCTTGGATCCAGCTGCATTTCTGTGACGGGGAGAGGGAGGTGTCTCCTGGCAATCCAGAACATGATTGCCTTGATATTACTGAATATCAGACTAAATTGCGGATGAACTTAATAAACGTACCGTTGCATGCAGGAGCTTGGTTGTTTATCGACGGGCCCTCCCGGATGATTGAGGGTAAAAAAGAACAATGGATATGCTGCAGTAGACGGGATAGAGGGAAACATTATCGAGGCTGAAATACTGCTTAACGGCTGGTCAGCCAAAACGTGTGAACTCTATGCGCTAGAAAGAGCTCTCAAAACCTTAGAAAACAAAAAAAAAGGAACGATATGTAAAGACTCCAAATATGCGTTTGGAATGCACATAACTTCAAAACAAAATTGGCAAGAAAGATGAGTGATAAATAGCAGAGGAAAAGAACTAGCTCATGAGGAATTCATAAAACAATTGCTGGAATCTCTGTTACTCCCGAGAGAAATAATGGTAATCATATAAATGGACATCAGAAGGTGAATGACCTGGAAGTAAGGAGAAATTGACTGGTCAAAGAGGTAGTTAAACAAACGACCTAAATCCACGTGGACCAGTCACACACTCCCTAATACCTGCAATTTCAGATCTTCAGGGTGCCCCGTTGTTTACTACAAAGGGGGAAGGGTCTAAGAGATTGAGGAGCTGCAAAGACAGCAGATGGAGTAGACTTATACTAGTTAATAACACCCACCACCATCAAGTCAGAACTGTGTTAAACCAAACGGCAGGGAGATGGTGGACGAGGCCATCTTGATGGAAAAAGATGACCTGGTGTTAGCGATAGACACCTGTTTAAACCCAGCTACCTTCTTGTGGATGGGAGAACCCCGAGACAAACGAGAATTAGAACATAGAAGAATACAGCGCAGTACAGGCCCTTCGGCCCTGGATGTTGCGCCGATCAAAGCCCACCTAACCTACACTAACCCACTATCCTCCATATACCTATCCAATGCCCGCTTAAATACCCATAAAGAGGGAGAGTCCACCATAGCTACTGACAGGGCATTCCATGAACTTACGACTCGCTGAGTGAAGAACCTACCCCGAACATCAGTCCTATATCTACCCCCCCTTAATTTAAAGCTATGCCCCCTTGTAATAGCTGACTCCGTACGTGGAAAAAGGTTCTCACTGTCAACCCTATCTAACGCACTAATCATCTTGTACACCTCTATCAAGTCACCCCTAAACCTTCTTTTCTCCAATGAAAACAACCCCAAGTGCCTCAGCCTTTCCTCATAGGATCTTTCTACCATACCAGGCAACATCCTGGTAAACTTCCTCTGCACCCGTTCCAGTGCCTCCACATCCTTCCTATAGTATGGCGACCAAAACTGCACACAATATTCCAGATGCGGCCGCAGCAGAGACTTATACAACTGCAGCATGACCTCAGGACTCCGGAAATCAATTCCTCTACCAATAAAAGCCAGTACGCCATATGCCTTCTTCACTGCATTATTTACCTGGGTGGCAACTTTCAGAGATCTGTGTACATGGACACCAAGATCCCTCTGCTCTTCCACACTACCAAGTATCCGACCATTAGCCCAGTACCCCATCTTTTTGTTACTCTTAGCAAAGTGAATCACCTCACACTTAGCTACATAGAACTCCATTTGCCACCTTTCTGCCCAGCTCTGCAGCTTCTCTATATCCCGCTGTAACCTGCCACATCCTTCCTCACTGTCTACAACTCCAGCGACTTTCGTATCATCCACAAACTTGCTCACCCAACCTTCTAACCCTTCCTCCAGGTCATTTATAAAAATGACAAACAGCAATAGTCCCAAAACAGATCCTTGCAGAACACCGCTAGTGATGGCACTCCAAGATGAACCTTTGCCATCAACCACTACCCTCTGTCTTCTTCCAGCCAGCCAATTCCTAATCCAAACCTCCAACTCACCCTCAATGCCATATCTCTGTATTTTCTGCAGTAGCCTACCATGGGGGACCTTATCAAACGCCTTACTAAAATCCATATATACCACATCTACCGCTTTCCCCTCATCTACCTCCTTAGTCACCTTCTCAAAGAATTCAATAATGTTTGTGAGGCACGACCTGCCCTTCATAAAACCATGCTGACTATCCTTGATCACATTATTCTTATCCAGATGTGCATAAATCCTATCCCTTACAATTCTCCCTAAGACTTTGCCCACAACAGAAGTGAGACTCACTGGCCTATAGTTACTAGGATTATACCTACTCCCCTTCTTGAACAAGGGAACCACGTTTTTTAGCCTCCAGTCCTCTGGCACTACTCCTGTAGACAAAGAGGACACAAAAGTCAAGGCCAATGGCTCTGCAATCTCCTCCCTTGCTTCCCAGAGAGTCCTAGGATAAATGCCATCAGGCCCAGGGGACTTATCTATTTTCACGCTTGCCAGAATTTCCAACACCTCTTCTCTACATATCTCAAAGCCATCCATTCTACTTATTCGTGCCTCAGCATTCATATCGACAACAATGTCCTGTTCCTGAGTGAATACTGACAAAAAGTATACATTCACTGCCTCCCCAGTCTCTTCAGCCTCCACACGCAACTTCCCATTATTATCCTTGATGGGACCTATTCCTACCCTAGTCATTCTTTTATTCCTAACATACCTATAGAAAGCCTTAGGGTTTTCCCTAATCCTACCAACTAAGGACCTTTCATGTCCCCTCCTTGCTGCTCTCAGCTCTCTTCAGGTCCTTCCGGGCTACCTTATAACTCTCAATCGCCCCTATTGAACCTTCACGCCTCATCTTTACAAAGGCCGCCCTCTTCCATTTCACAAGGGATTCTAATTCCTTATTAAACCACGGCTCCCTCACACGACCCTTTCCTCCCTGCCTGATAGGTACGTACTTATCAAGGACACTCAATAGTTGCTCCTTGAACAAGTTCCACATTTCAATTACGCTCTTGCCTTGGAATCTAATTTTCCAATCCACACATCCTAAGTCATGCCTCACCGCATCATAATTTCCCTGCCCCCAGCTATAACTCTTGCCCTGTAGTACACACTTATCCCTCTCCATCACTAGAGTAAAAATCACCGAATTGTGGTCACTGTCCCCAAAGTGCTCACCTACCTCTAGTTCTAATACCTGGCCTGGTTCGTTACCCAGAACCAAATCCAGTATAGCCTCACCTCTTGTTGGCTTATCTACATATTGTGTCAGGAAACTCTCCTGCACACATTGGACAAACACTGACCCATCGAACGAACTTGAGCTATAGCTTTCCCAATCAATATCAGGAAAGTTAAAGACCCCCATAACAACCACCCTATTACTGTCACTCTTCTCCTGAATCATCTTCGCAATCCTTTCTTCAACGATTAGGAGGCCTGTAAAAGACTCCAACAGGGTGACCTCACCTCTCCTAGACCTAACCTCAACCCAAACTACCTCAGACGGCAAATCTTCGTCCATCTTCCTTTCCACCGCTGTAATACTATCTTTGACAAGCAAAGCCACACACCCCCCTCTTTTACCCTCACCTCTGACCCTACTGAAACATTTAAACCCTGGAACCTGCAACAGCCAATCCTGTCCCTGATCTAGCCATGTCTCCGTAATAGCCACAACATCTAAGTCCCAGGTACCAACCCACGCTGTAAGTTCACCTACCTTATTTTGTATACTTCTGGCATTAAAGTATACACACTTCAAGCCACTCTTCTGTTTACAGGCACCCTCCTTTAAGATTGATGCCATATTCCTAACCTCCCTACACTCCAGGTCCTGCACCCTAAAGCTACAGTCTGGGTTCCCATGCCCCTGCAGAGTTAGTTTAAACACCCCCCCCACCCCAAGAGCACTAGCAAACCTCCCCCCAAGGATACTGGTGCCCCTCAGGTTCAGGTGCAGACCATCCTGTTTATAGAGGTCCCACCTTCCCCAGAAAGAACCCCAGTTAAACAAGTACTGAAATCCCTCCCTCCTGCACCATTCCTGTCGCCACGCATTTAACTGTTCTCTCTCCCTATTCCTCGACTCTCTATCAGGTGGCACGGGTAACAAACCAGAGACAACAGCTCTGTTCCTTCTAACTCTGAGCTTCCAACCTAGCTCCCTAAAAGCCTGTCTAACATCCTCAGCACTACTCCTACCTATGTCATTGGTGCCAATATGGACCACGACTTCATGCTGCTCCCCCTCCCCCTTAAGGACCCGGAAAACACGATCAGAGGCATCACATACCCTTGCACCTGGGAGGCAACATACCAAACGTGAGTCTCTCTCGTTCCCACAAAACCGCCTTTATGTGCCCCGAACTATCGAGTCCCCAATTATTGTTGCTCTGCTCTTCTCCACCCTTCCCTTCTGAGTAGCGGGGACAGGCTCCGTGCCAGAGGCCTGAGCGCCGTCACTTACCCCTGGTAGGTCGTCCCCCCCACAAGTATCCAAAACGGTATACTTGTTTTTGAGGGGAACGGCCGCAGGGGGTCCCTGCACTGACTGCTTCCTCCCAGTCCCCCTCACTGTCACCCATCTATCTGCCATCGTTGGAGTTACTACTTCCCTATAGCTCCGATCTATGACCCCCTCTGCCTCCCGAATGATCCGAAGTTCATCCAACCCCAGCTCCAGTTCCCTAACACGGTCTTGGAGGAGCTGGAGATGGGTGCACTTCCTGCAAGTGTAATCAGCAGGGACGTCCATGGCATCCCTCACCTCATACATGTTGCAGGAGGAACATTGCACTTCCTTCACTGCCATCCCTCTAAAGCTAACCTTTATTTTAAAACATAACTGGGTCTAAAGAATACAACAAGCAAAATTCAGCACTTACCTACTTACAACAACGGATCTTATTATTAGGTTAGAGGAGGAGGGCAGGTGGGAGGCACTACCTCCGTAGTGCCTCGGGTTCTTCAGCTGCGCGCTTTTAAAGGTGAAACAAACCTACCCAGGTAAGCTTACGCTCTACCTGCTTCCGGGTCTCGGCTGCCTCTCCGGTCGTCGTCACTTACCCCTGCTGCTCCCGCTCTTTCTGTGAAGAGAGAGTGAAAAAAAACACCGCTGCCCGCTACCGGTTAGTACTTTTAAAACAAACAGTCTTACCTTAGCTGCTGCTCGCACTCAAAATGACCGTTAGCGTCGAAGGGTGAGTATTTATACTTACTGCTTTCCTTCCCGGCTGCCTCTCCGGTCGTCGTCACTTCCCCTTGCTGCTCCCGCTCTTTCTGTGAAGAGAGAGTGAAAAAAAACACCGCTGCCCGCTACTGGTTAGTACTTTTAAAACAAACAGTCTTACCTTAGCTGCTGCTCGCACTCAAAATGACCGTTAGCGTCGAAGGGTGAGTATTTATACTCACTGCTTTCCTTCCCGGCTGCCTCTCCGGTCGTCGTCACTTCCCCTTGCTGCTCCCGCTCTTTCTGTGAAGAGAGAGTGAAAAAAAACACCGCTGCCCACTACCGGTAAGTACTTTTAAAACAAACAGTCTTACCTTAGCTGCTGCTGCTCGCACTCAATAAGAGAAATTAGAACCTGACTGTTTAGATATCATAGAGTATCAAACCAAAATTAGACAGGACCTGAGAGATCTACCTTTAGTTGACGGGTTTAGATTGTTTATAGATGGATCATCGGGAGTAGTGGAAGGAAAAAGGCACAATGGATAACAAAAACCAAACAGTGGAGGCAGACCGTCTGCCTTACACATGGTCAGCCCAGACCTGTGAATTGTACGCATTAAATCTAGCTTTAAAACACTTATAGAATCGGGATGGAACAATTTACACTGACTCTAAATATGCTTACGGAGTAGTCCATACCTTTGGAAAGATATGGCAAGAACGAGAACTAATTAATAGTCGGGGAAAGGAGTTAGTCTATTACATGTTTGGACTGCCCCAAGATATGATATCGGCCTTTCTCCTTATGAAATGATGTTTGTACTACCATTTCTAGGAGGGAAAGGAGAGGTGCCTAGAGCTGAATTTAATGACAGGTTTTTAAAAAACTATATTGTGGCACTTGACTCTTCATTATCTATTCTTAGAAACAAAGGCCTGCTGGTGCAGACACAGCCACTCGAGTTTAGAACATAGAACATAGAACATAGAACAATACAGCACAGAACAGGCCCTTCGGCCCACGATGTTGTGCCGAACTTCTATCCTAGATTAAGCACCCATCCATGTACCTATCCAAATGCCGCTTAAAGGTCGCCAATGAATCTGACTCTACCACTCCCACGGGCAGCGCATTCCATGCCCCCACCACTCTCTGGGTGAAGAACCCACCCCTGACATCTCCCCTATACCTTCCACCCTTCACCTTAAATTTATGTCCCCTTGTAACACTCTGTTGTACCCGTGGAAAAAGTTTCTGACTGTCTACTCTATCTATTCCTCTGATCATCTTATAAACCTCTATCAAGTCACCCCTCATCCTTCGCCGTTCCAACGAGAAAAGGCCGAGAACTCTCAACCTATCCTCGTATGACCTACTCTCCATTCCAGGCAACATCCTGGTAAATCTTCTCTGCACCCTCTCCAAAGCTTCCACATCTTTCCTAAAGTGAGGCGACCAGAACTGCACACAGTACTCCAAATGTGGCCTAACCAAAGTCCTGTACCAAAGTTTGCAGCATATCAGATACGAACGGGGGAGTGGGTCCTGATCAAGACCTGGAAAGATACCAAACTACACCCAGGCTAGGAGGGACCATTCTTAACTCTCCTGACTACTGAGACAGCCATCCGAACTGCTGAGAAAGGGTGGAGTCATCACACTCGCGTCAAAGGTCCTGTGTACGCCCCATTGGCGGAGTGGCACACTCATCCTACAGACAACCCTCTGAAAGTTATATGATATATATTGTTATTGATTGTAAGGGCTGTGTGGACTCACGTCTCCCTGAAACCTACGAGGTTAAGACAGGACGGTAGGCAGGGTTCAAAGATGGGTAGATACTGGTATAGTATTGTAATGTTTGTAATACTAACTATTCAGGGACGCGGGAAAAATCACTTCACTCCACTGTGCCAGAATTATGCCAAACAAGAGAGACTTGCCGACTGTTGGATCCTACACCATGGCGAATCTGGGATCCATACCTCGGTAATACCGCTCACACAAAAGAAGTATACGATATACAACAATTTGATGTGGGTTCAAATAATACAAAGTGGAGATCTGAAAGGAACAAATATAACTTTGCGGGATGGTTCCCAAGGCCAGCCACGAAAAATCATGGCGCTACTGATAGTCTTCGAATTTCCCCACCGAAAGGAGCAGTGAATACGACCTGTTTCTGTAATCAGAAAGGCCTGCTGGTGCAGACACAGCCACTCGAGTTTGCACCTTTCCAACTAGAAAAATCATCTTGTGTCCACTCAGTCAAGACACTGCCACGACCACTCCCCGAATATTAAACAGAATATACTGCGTATGCGGTCTGAAGGCCGAACCATTTATTCCCGAGTAAAAATATGTTCGTGTAATCGAATGTGTAGAAATACATTATTGTTATGAAGTTGATGAACCACTTCCTCAAGACCAGAAAGGTTGGAGTGGCTGCTGTTAAAGCATGATCCCAACCTGAGAAAGGAAGGGGGGAAAAGAGTAAGACCCAAGAGGTCTCTGAAGGAGAGCGTCTACTGTGGACACTACTCCTGAACTATGGCACTAAAAGGGCAGGAGTGAAAATACAGAAACTGGCGGCCGCCCTTGAAAATTTACTTAATGATACCCCCGGCGCAATGGGGAAACTCTATCCCAAATATCGGCCATGACCAATGAAATGATTGCCACGAGACTAACAACTTTACAAAATCGAATGGCTTTAGATTATCTTTTGGCCGAAAAAGGGGAAACCTGTACTCTGAATGGTAAAGAATGTTGCACCTTCATCCCTGACACCTCTTCCATAGTGTAAGATAAGGCAGAAGTAGTAAAGAAAAAGATAAACAATATCAGATAAATTGGGATGAACTCTGAAAAGATGAATGGATGGGGCAACTGGCGACTGACTGGTTTGGGAAAATGGTAAGTGAATTTAGGCATTTATGTGCTACAAATAATTATGGGTTTGCTGGTAGGGTTTAATGTGTTAAAATGGATAATGACTAAGCTGGTAATGTCTTTTGGAGGACAACAACCAATAATGGTCATGACAATAGCACAAGCGCAAGAAAGAGAGAGTAACAGATTACTCCTCGAGTTTGAAAAAAGACAAATTTAGAAGGACAGAAATGACAAGATTGTGAACCTCGACACCATAGGGTGAACAGAGTGCAGAAAATAAGATTGCAAAAACAACAAATGGTTAAGAAAAGAAATGGGCGGATTGGTAGAAATGGGGTAAAGTGTTTTTTTGCAGATATATAAAAAGCATACAGAAAAGGGGTACTGCAAGAGTTCTATTAACCCTCCAAGTATTTAGGAACTTTTCTGTGTATAATTGTGGTTAATAGAATACTAACTTTGGTGTGTAATTACTACAACAAAAAGTTATTTTTGTAAAATTATGCTTTCAGCAAAAAGCTGAGACAACCGAAATGCTTGAGCTATACAAAATGATACAAATTAATGAAATGTCCAAGGATGGAATGTCCCAGCAGAATTGATACAAAATGTTAAACCAGATCTTGACAAAATAAATGTACGTGTCAGCATTTACAGAAAGAAAGGTTACCAAACTAACGAAGGGGGAAGTAATAAGGGTGGAGCACAGCTGGGCAGTGATATGGCACAGTCAGAGAGATTGGGTAATTAGGAGTCTGGTGAGATGACCTTACTCAGTTCAAAGGGTATAACTGGACTCTAACCTAAGTTATCATTTGCTTCATTTTGCTTATGCAGTTGAAGCCCGTACTTGCAAGTTCGGAATAAATTTTCTTGTTTCCAGTTTTGGTGGTCTCATCTAAATTTTATTGATTTTGTTTCTAACAAGTGGGAGATGTGTCGGGCCATGATAATTACTGTACAGTGGGAGGTATGTCAGGCCGTGACGATTACTGTACAGTAGGAGGTGTGTCAGGCCGTGATGGTTACTCTACAGTGGCAGGTACGTCGTGTCATGCCGTTTACTGTACAGTGTAAGGTATATCGGTTGTGTGCTTGCAGACTGAGTTGTACAGAGTATGATTCTGCTGCTGCTGATGGCCCATTGCACCTCATAGATGCATCATCATTTGTTGCTCAATCTGTTTGACGTCTGTCCCATTAGGAATCCATTCATGGTGAGGAGGGTCTGCAAAATGTGAGGATAGCCCTTACTCCCCATAAGGGCTGTGCAGTGACCATTCTTACCGGTGTATGAAATGGAGAGGTGTATCTGCAGCAGCAGATCGGTGATGTTGTGGTAAATGATTTGTTTCCCTTTTACTGATACCCTCATAACATGCCACAGAGCAGTGTAGCAGCCACAGGATCCAGCATCAATGCAGAGCACGATATTGACTATATACCATGGCGCTGCTTCCTCAGCCTGGATATATCCTGCCAGTGGGATAGAACCTAACCGAGAGGGTGGTGAATTTGCCAGAGACATAGTCCTGTTCACAGAATCCTGCTTTACAGGCAATATCTGACTGTTTTCTTTTTATTAGTCCGTGGGAAATATACAACGGGTCACTTTTACATTTTGTATAATGAAGTGTTAATATCACTTTGTTTCTTACATATTTTAAAGTAAACTAAACATCATTGTTTTTCAATTGAAAACAATTGACGTGAACAATAATTGAAATACCAGAGCGCACAGCTAACTATTACACAATTCAGTGACTGTAGTAAACAGCCGATTCATGTTCAGATCAGTAAACACATTATCTTGCAGGTAGCAAAGCTGTTGGAAATGACTTTGAGGAAAAGCCAGAATTCAGACACAGTGTTACTGGCTCTCACCATGACCTCCAAAACACTGGCCATCTCCAAGTTCTGTCTGGAGAGTTCTCAAACTGGAGCTGGGCAGTTGATCACACAATCCCTCACAATAGACTGATTATAGACATACCTGAACAACGGGGAGATGTGTGTGGGCCAGACTGGTCAATGGACTAGCACATGCCGCAGTTCAACATTTGTAACAACGACCTGTAAACAGCCATGTCTTGCAAGTATATCACTTCTTGTGTGCCACCTAATCTCTGTAATTCCGCACCTTGGACTCAATCCTGAATGAAGGTGTTATAAATGTGATGCACTCCTGCAGCCCATGGCAACTTACATTGAATCCCTTATAAACCATATCCAGTGTATGTTAGCTCCACAATGTCAGTATCCGAACCGAATTATACAGCTCCATTGATAGCCAGTATGATCCCAGCTTAACGACCTCGTGTCTGACTTGAGCTGGAAATCTCTATGTAAATGGTAGCAGCATTGTTCTAACCATTAACAGCAAAGTCTCTTCACCGAAGGTCTGACATCCTTTCATAGTACAAACTTTTAGATTGTCCAGTAAGTACAAAATCCACCCATATATCACGTTCACTTTTATAACTACAATATGATGAAAACAGTGCACAACTCACATTCAGGAACATTGAAATGATGAGTCTCATTCCCACACCCATTCAGTAATAGGACTTTGAAAATTTACAATCATTTTCCCTTATATTAATATTGTAAACTAATAGTCGACTCTCCTGCTCCTCAGATGTCGCCTGAACGGCTGTGCTTTCTCAGAATCACATTTTTTGACTCTGATCTCCAGCATCTGCAGTCCTCACTTTCTCCCTGCTAATACTCACTCATGATCATTTTTGTGGTAACAATATTACTGTGTGTTAGTCAAATATGATTAGATTTTGAATTGCTTATGTCTGTCTCAGAGCTCAGTAATTTTGGGTGTGAATATCAATATCTATGTGATGCTCGGTATGTAGGCCGTGCCCCTGAGAGAATGACAGATTATCCCTTCAGCTGTTCACAACAAACAGGTTGATGCCTGGACCCAACCAGCCTAAGCTCTCAAAATCCAAAGCACAGTGTCCAGCATTGGGCAGGTGTGGACAGTTTTTTTAATGTTAATTCATTCATGGAATGTGATTGGGACAATATTTATTGCCCATCCCTTGTTGTCCTTTAAAAGGTGGGAGTGAGCTGCCACTTTGATCCGCTGCAGTCCACGTGCTGTAGGTAGGCTTACAATACCATTTGGGAGGAACTTGAAACAGTGACACTGAAGGTACAGCAATATACTTCCCAATCAGGATGGTCGATGGCTTAGAACAGAACGCGAACATGGTGGGGGTCCCATGTATCTGCTTCCCTTGTACTTCTTGATGGTCGGGGGTTCAGAGGTACGTTGTAAGGAGCCTTGGTAAATATGTGCAGAGCAACGTGTCGATGGCAGGCATTGCTGCTACTGAGTGTCAGTGGATGAGGGGTGAACCTGCACTCACATGCAAATGGAGGTATTTAATCACACACACATTCAACATATGTTTTATAGTTGGGGGACAGGCTATCGGAAATTTTGAGGTAAGTTATTCCTGCAGGATTTCTAGCCCCTGACATATTCTTGTAGCCAATGAATTTATATGTGTCAATATGTGGCACTGGAAAAGCGCAACACGTCAGGCAGCATCTGAGGTACAGGAGATTCAACGTTTTACCCATTCACAGGAATGGGTAATGAAATTATATAGTTCACGGTAATCCCCTGAATATTGCTAGGTTGGTGTTCAGTTGTGATGGTGGCATTGAACGTTAGAAGATATGGTTCAATTTGCTATTGTTCGAGGTAATCGTTGTCTGGCACCTGTGTAATGGAAATGGTACTTGTCACTGTTAAGCACACTCCTTCATATTTTCAGATCCTTGTTGTGTTTGGACAAAGACTGCTTCAGTATCTGAGTAAATCATGAATGGTGTTGAACATTGTATAATCATTGGCAAACATCCCCAGAGACGATCATTTATGAAGCAGCTGAAAATTAAAAGGCCTAGGGCAGAGAGCACTTTTATAGCTCACTGATGCTGTCCCTCTCTCATAGTTAGGAAGCTTGCATCTAGTTCCACCTGCTCCAGAGAGGTATAACAATATATCTGAATCGAATAATGTCACAGTATCTACCCCAAGGAGCTGAGTGAGGACTTGGTTAGCTGAATTAGTTGGATGGTTACTTTGTAATGCAGATTAATGCCAATAGTGTGGGTTCAATTCTGCACTGACTGAGGTGACTGTAAAGGGCTGTCCTACCCAACCTCTCACTTGCTTGAGGCATGATGACTGTCCAGTTAAACTACTGCCAGTCGTCTCTGTCTAACGTGAGAGCATCCCTATCATCCTGTCGTGCCCTACCTTTCCATTTCTGGTCTACAGGTTCCCCTTCCCTGGGGAACTGCTGCAGAGCTGTCCTGGAGATGAGATGACTGCTCCGCACCATTCCCAGCCTCCTTCCTTTCTACCAGGTATAACTTCAGCCCGTGCAGACGATTCCTATCTGCTCCATTTTTGCCATTTATCCTGGATACGACACTTGGTCAAATGCGGTTATGATGATGTTAAGTGCAGTCACTCTCGCCTCATGTATAGATTTCAGCTGTGTGTGTTCTTGTTGTACATCGTTAAACCAAGGCTTCAATGTGCCCAAAGGATGAGTGGCCCTGGCAGAGCCCAATCTGAACTTCTGTGAGCAGGTTGGTGCTGTAGAAGTGCTACTTGATCCCACTGTAGATGGCATCACTTTCATAATGATAGGGATTAGAGCAATGGGGCAGCCATTGATGGTCTGATGTTTTGTCTATCTGTGCACAGGACACACTCAGATAGTTCCCCACGTTGACAGACAGGTGCCAGTGTTGTATCACGGCAGAAACAGCTTGAATGCAATGTTATCAGGGCCACAGCCTTCGCATTATTCAATCCCTTCAGCCGTTTGTAGATACCACACATAGTGAATCGATTTAGGTGAAGAATGCCATATGGAGGAGACTAAAGTATGTCATCCCATCGATACCTCTGTCTGAACATTGTTATGAATGTTTCAGCCTTATCTTTTCTATTGTTTTACTGGGCTCTTCCATCACTGACGAAGGTGATATTTGTGGATTCTCCTCCGCCAGGGAATTGTTCAATTGACCACACAATTCACCCTGATTGCATGTGACAGGATTGCAGTGATTAGGTCTAATTCGTTGGTGCTGCTCTTGGCAGGCCTTCCTGTATTCTCCATTGAACAATGGTTTATCCCCTGGTCTGATGGGCAGAGTAAAGTGGAGCATATGCCAGGCAGTGACAGTGAAAATTGTGCTTCAGTGCAATTCTGCTGCTTTTGGTAATGACCTGAACCACCTCACACAGGTCAGTGCTGAGGTCTAGATCTTTTCAAAATCTGTCCCGATACACACACACATAAATGTGGGACTTTGTCTCTAGGAATACTCTGTGTGGTAGTTAACATTCCCAATATTGTCATTGATCAATGTGTCTGCCGGTGGGTGAAGATGAGGTCAAGTATGTTTCTCCCTCTCAGTCGCTCCCCCCTGCCCCGGTACAGATTCAGTCTCACAGCTATGTCCTATTGGGCCCAACCATCTCGATCAGCAGTACTGCTGCTTAGCCCGTCTTGGTGGTGGGTTTGAAATAGCCCACATATTATGCATTCTCCAGCTCTGTCACTCTCTAAGTGCGTCCTCCACGTGTTGTTCAATGTGGAGGGACACAAATCCATCAGCTGAGGGAAGGAAGTCAGCAGGAGGTTTTCGTGCCAGTGTTTGATCTGACAGAATGAGGTGTTGTTATGTCACATTGTTGATTGAACAGTCTATAGGACACCTCTCCCAAATCTAGCCCTTGCCCCCAGATGTTAGGAAGGAGGGGTTTCCAGGGTCTCCACGGATTTTTATTTGTGTCACTGTCAACCGAAGGGCCTGTACTGTGCTGTATAACAATGACTCTATTTCTTTCGTGATTGGACACTGCAAGGTCTCACTCCTTCAGTTCCTCCAAGTGCCTTGTCTATTCCAAACATTTCTATAATATTTTCTCTTTTAAGATATTGCTCAATTCCATTTTTAAACTATCTATATGTATGTCTGTATCTTTCCCTGTCATCTCCTCCAGCCGCTACATCCGTCTGTGTCTCAGGAACACCTGCATATTTCCACAATCTTTATCCCATACTCCAGACCCGTCTATCGCTGTAAATTCTGCCAGCCCCTACATCTCTCAATATCTCTATAATTTCCAGCTGCTAGACCTCTCCCTATATCCTGTGATTGAATTTATAAATATCTCACGAACCTGTTCGAGCCTGCCCAGGCCACGCTATCTCTTGGCCATCTCCAGCCTTGCTTTCCTATACCTGTAACATCTCTAGCCGTGCTTGTCTATGTTGTAACATCTCCAGCCTTGCTTTCCTATCTCTGTAACATCTCCAGCCTTGCTTTCCTTTTTCTGTAACATCTCCTGCCTTGCTTTACTCTACTTGTAATATCTACAGCCTTGCGTTACTATACCTGTAAAATCTCCAGCCTTGCTTTCCTATCGCTGTAATCTCTCCAGCCTTGCTTTCATATACTTGTGTCATCTCCAGCCTTGCTTTCCTATCGCTGTAACATCTCCAGCCTTGGTTTCCTATCGCTGTAACCTCGCCAGCCTTGCTTTCCTATCTCTGTAATATCTCCAGCCTTGCTTTCCTATCTCTGTAACATCTCCACCCTTGCTTTTCTATCTCTGTAACATCTCCAGCCTTGCTTTCATATCTCGGTAACACCTCCGGCCTTGCTTTCCTACATACCTCAGTGAACTGGTTATATATCTGCTCCTGTATTTTCATCTTAATGGAGCTCTATAAAATATACCCATCAGTGTGTTCTGTCATCGTTTCGATTCTAACCTCGGCCCATAAACCCTCATTTGAAGACACTTCCAAGGTATTGTCCCTCCTTACTGCAGTAACTGATTCCTTAATTAATAATACAACACCACCTTCTATTCAACACCCTCTCATATCCTGCCCATATTTTACACTATAACAGAATATTGAGTTGTTAGCCTGACCTCCCTCAAACACGTCTCTGTGATGGAAAAAGTGTCACACCTCCACATATCAACTCATTCCCTTATCACATCAGTCTGTCTTATCATATTCCCAGCATTAACGTAAGATGGAACATAACTCTTGGAATATTCTGTACCTCGGTGTTCTTCAGTCATTCATTTTGTCTTATCAGTCTGCTCAAAGCAAGAACCAAAACTGTAACTGTAGCACTGAAAGAACATTTGTTAAACTTTAATTTATTTTCTTTAAAATGTATTCATCAAGTGCAACTTTCCAGAACTGAGCAGTCATCTCCACATACAATGAGTTTTAGATGGTTAATTCCCCGCTCAGTGTGCAGACGGGACACCCCTCAGTAATGGAGACAGTGAAGACTGCAGTTGATGGAGATCAGATTCTAACAGTGTTGTTCTGGAAAGGCACAGCAGGTCAGGCAGCATCCGAGGAGCAAGAGAGTTTATGTTTCGGGCATGAGCCCTTCATTAGGAAGGAATTGGTGTATTCCTTCGTTTCTCATTCTGTGAGTCAGAGGACGTAGGGAACTTACTCAGGCAGGGAAGTACTTACTCAGGCAGGCAGCAATGTATATAGCATTGAAATGTAAAGCAGTGAATCAGTTGTTTGGACAGGGTGTAGAAAGGTTGATACGAAGCACAGAGTGATTGAAGTACAAACATAAGGATAGATAAATCTCCTAGGTCAGATGAGGTATATCCGAGGTTATTCCAGGAAGTGATGGGAGAGACTGGTGTGCCTTTGGCGATAACCTTTGCATTGTCATTGTCCACTGGAGTAGTGCCAGATGATTGGAGGATGGCAAATTTTATTCCCTTGTTCAGGAAAGGGAATAGGGATAACCCTGGGAATGACAGGACAGTCAGTCTTACATCAGTGGTGGGCTAATTATTGGAGACAATTCTGAGATACAGGATTTACAATTACTTAGAAAACCATTGTTTGATTAGAGATAGTCAGCATGGCTTTGTGAGGAGCAAGTCATCCCTCAGAAACCTTATGAAATTCTTTGAAGATGTGAAAAAACACGCCGATGAAGGTAGACCAGTAGATGTGGTGAACAACAATTTTAGGAAGGGTTTTGATAAGGTTCCCCATTGTAGGCACATTCAGAAGGTAAGGAAGCATGGGACACAGGGAAATTTGGACGTATGGATATGAATTTGGTTGGCCAATAGAAAACAAAGGGTAGTAGCAGATGGAAAGTATTCAGCCTGGACATCAGTGACCAGTTGTGTTCCACAGGAATCCGCTCTGGGACCTGTGCTCTTTTTGATTTTTATAGATGACTTTGATGAGGAAGCGGAATGGTGGGTTAACAGGTTTGCCGATGACAGGAAGGTTGGTGGAGTTGTGCATAGTGTGGAGTGTTGGTATAGGTTACAAGAGGACATTGACAGGATGCAGAGCTGGGCTGATAACTGGCAGATACAGTTCAACCTTAAAAATTGTGAAGCGATTTATTTTCGAAGGTTGTATTTGCATACACAATACAGGGTTAAAGGCAGAATTCTTAGCCGTGTGGAGTGACAGAGGGATCTTGGGCTCCATTTCCATAGATCCCACAAAGTTGCCACCCAAATTGTCAGGGTTGTTAAGAAGGTGTATGGTGTGTTCACTTTCATTAATGGGGGATTGAGTTTAAGAGTGGCGAGGTTAATGCTGAGCTCTAGAAATCTGTGGTTCAACCACATTTGGAATATTGTTTTCAGTTCTGGTTGCCTCAGTGTAGGAAACATATGAAAGCCTCAGAGATTTTGCAGAGCAGATCTACCAGGATGCGGCTAGGACTGGAGGATATGTCTTAGGAAGAAGGTTTGAGGGAGCGAGGGCTCTTCTCCCTGGACCGAAGAAGGATGAGAGATGACATGATAGAGGTGTACAAGATGTTGACAGACATAGATAGAGTGGATAGCCAGCGCCTTTTCCCAGTGCAGAATTGGCTATCAACAAAGGGCATAACTTTAATGTGATTGGAGGAAAGTTTAGAGGAGATGTCAGAGGTAGCTTCTTTATTCAGAAATTGGTGGGTGGGCGGAATCCACCCCCAGCGGTGGTAGTAGAGTCAGATTCATTAGGGATAGCTGAGAAGACACTTCGATAGGAACATGCAAGTTAGTACGTTGAAGGTAATGTGGGTTTGTCTGATCTAAGAGTAGGATAAAAGGCCAGCAAAACATTGAGAGCTGAAGGGCTTTTAATATGCTGTATTGTTTCGTGTTCCAAGTTTCACTCAGTTGTGGATTCTCATGAGTTGGTGATTATTTCAGGGAGTAAGTTGTGTGAGGGAGTGAGGTGTGCGAGGGAGTGGGGTGTGCGAGGTCAGGAAGCTGGGGTGGGGCGTTCGACCAAGACTTCCAGTTTTGATGTGCATTGTTACATTAACCTAAGTGGCAGCACAATATGCGTGATTACCTTGACCAGACAAAATCCATCAAGTTCAGTGATTAAAGCGATTCTTGGCTTGCCATTTGTTCCCGGTTGGTTCAGATACATTCTTTTGGGTGACCTATGAATTCGTATCTGACAATCCACAAACATGTACACTTTTATTTTGATACTGGTGAATATGAAGGTACATTTATTGGATATAGTTTCATCGGATTTAATGTAAGACACAAGATGCTGCAATAGACTGTCAATTGTGAACGTTTTCACCCAGTGTCTGGTGCAGGGGGCAGATGTATGGAGTCTGGGGGACATGCCAGATGTCATCACCATAAGCAACTTGTGTGGTTTGATTCTTACCCTCCACGTCCATACATCTGCTCCATGGGCCAGGATCTGACAGAAGATGAATTCGTAAAAAATGATTCCTCATCAGTCATTGGTATGTAATTTAGACAGCATTTATACCTACACCGAGAGAAGTGATAGCCTGTTGGTTGCTTTCCTCCCGCTCAAGGTGGATTCCAAATGATTCTCTGTGAGGTAATGTTTTGAATAACTGCCCTGACCCAGGTTGGCAATTCTCTTCACAGATTCAGGACCAGGCCAGTGTCTCTCTGAGTGCTACATGCAGCTGTGAGGTCCAGTAGCACTGTACCCGAATTCATTGTTTTGAAATCCACTTTTAATGTCGGTCATGAGGCAAAGTGATGGGTTTACCGACCTGAACAATGATCAGGAGTTTGCCATGTTTGTAAATTGGGCAATAATAAGGTATGAGCTACAATTATTCAACTGAACAATAACTGCATCATCTCTAAAAACAATACAATTGATTCTATATTGAAGAAATTAAAATATAAACACCGAACAACCTTTTATGATACAAAGGTAAAGAATGCACATTTTGTTTTGATCGAAAAAGAGCATGTTGTCTGACTATGCTGGTGATCACAATTACACATTGAATCTCAGTATTCAAATGCATACATTGTCGCTGTATCATTTGCAAAATGGTTGACATCTGACTGATTGAATATTCAGAGTCTGCATTTAATTGAACAATCAAATAGAATTATAACTCTTACACATTTAAATATAATCAATCGATTTAATTTCTCACCTGAAACGTGTGAGCTTCAGTTATTTGCCAACAATTCTATTAGTTTTAAAATAATGATGGAAAACGTTAGGCTAGACCTAAAAGTTGAAGTTCTAAACTGGAGAAAGGCCAATTTTGACGGCATTAGGCAAGATCATTCAAAAGCTTATGGTGGCACGTATTCGCAGATAAGTGGACGGCTAGAAAATGGGAAGCCTTCAGAAATTAGATAGCCGGAGTCCAGAGACAGTATATTCTTGTTAGGCTGAAAAGAAAGGCTTGTAGGTATAGAGAGTGCTGAATGACTAACGAAATTGAGGTTCTGGTTAAGAAAAAGAAGGAAAGATATGACAAGTACAGGCAGGATAGATCGACTGAATCCTTAGAATAGTATAAAGGCAAGAGGTGTATGCTAAAGAGGGAAATCAGGTAGGCAGAAAGGGGACATGAGTTAGCTTTGGCATATAGAGTTAAGGAGAATCCAAAAGAATTTTACAAATACATTGAAAACAAAAGGGTAAACAGGGAGACAATGGAGCCCTCAAAGATCAGCAAGGTGCCTTTGTGTGCAGCCGCAGGAGATGGGAGTGATACTAAACGAGTATTTTTTTATCAGTGTTTACTCAGGAGAAAGACATGGGAGATGTACATATACGGAGAAATAGATGGTGATATCTGGAAAAAATGTCCATATTACAGAGGAAGAAGTGTTGGATGTCTTGAAACGCACGAAGGTGGAAAAATAAAACCCAGGACCTGATCAACCAGGTGAAACTTGAAAGGGTTCAGAAAAGATTTACATGTGTGTTGCCAAGGTTGGAGGGTTTGAGCTATAGCTGGAGGCTGAATAGGCTGGGGCTGTTTTCCCTCGATCGTTGGAGACAGAGGGGTTTATAAAGTCATGAGTGGCATGGTTAGGGTAAATAGACAAAGTATTTTCCCTGGGGTGGGGGAGTCCAGGACTAGAGGCCATAGGTTTCGGTTGGGAAGGGAAAAATGTAAAATATGTAACGGGCATTTTTTTTCACTCAGAGGATTGTACGTGTGTGGAATGAACTGCCAGAGGAAGTGGTGGAGGTTAGTATCATTGCAAAATTTAGATGGCGTCTGGATGAGAATATTAATATAAAGTGTTTAGAGGGATATGGGCTGAGTGTTGACAGGTGGGACTAGATTGGGTTGGGATATCTGGTCGGCATGGACAGGTTGGACCGAAGGGTCTGTTTCCATGCTGTACATCCCTTTGACCCTGTGACTGTAATTTAGAAATGACAATAATTGACATGCACTATCAAATAAATGAATCGTTTATATTCTCAAATTGTAGCATATAATAAGTATAAAACTTGCTTTTTTAGAATGAATGATAAAGAACAAAGAACATTCCAACATAGGACCAGACCATTCGGCCCTCCTAGATTGTGCTGATCCAGATCATCCTATTTTCTAAACCTGCCACCTATTTTCTAAGCATCTGTATCCCTCTGCTCCCTGCTTATTATGTTTCTGTCTAAATACATCTTAGGTAACACTATTGTTCCTGCCCCTACCACCTCTGCTGGCCACACGTTCCAGGCTGCCACCGCCCTATGTAGTATAGTATCCTTTGCAAGCCGGATCGGGAGTCTCGCATGGTGTGTTGCCTGCCCGGTGCCAGGGTGCGAGACATCTCTGACCGGCTTGAAAGGATATTGGAGCGGGAGGGGGAGGATCCAGTTGTTGTGGTCCACGTTGGTACCAACAACATAGGCAAGACTAGGGTGGAGGACCTGTTTGGGCATTACGAAGCACTAGGCAGGAAATTGAAGCACAGGTCCTCAAGGGTCATAATCTCCGGATTACTGCCCGAGCCACGTGCCAATTGGCATAGGGACAAGAAAATTAGGCAAGTAAACACGTGGCTAAGGGATTGGTGTGGGAAAGAGGGATTCCACTTCATGGGGAATTGGCATCAGTTTTGGAACAGGGGGGATCTGTACCGTTGGGACGGTCTCCACCTGAACCGATCAGGTACCAATGTTCTAGCGAAGAGGATAAATAGGGTGGTCAGTAGGACTTTAAACTTCTGAGTTGGGGGGAAGGGAAAGTGAAAGCGACAGGGAGTATGGAGGTAAATGGAAAGATAAGCAGCAGGATAGCATGTTTCCAGGCGGATTTAAAATTGAGGCAGACTGAGAATGCAGAAAAAAGCAAGGATAAATTAGGACATATGACTTCCAACATCTCTAATGATAAGGAAGTTAGCATTCAGGCACTTTACCTGAATGCTCGTAGCATTCAGAACAAAGCCGATGAACTAATGGCACAGATAATAGTGAATGATTATGATGTAGTAGGCATCACAGAGACTTGGTTACAGGGGGGTCAGGACTGGCAGTTAAACCTCCATGGTTTTTCAACTTATCGAAAAGACAGAGAGGTGGGCAGAGGGGGTGGGGTTGCCTTGTTAGTTAAGAACAAAATTAAATCTATGGTATTGAATGACATAGCGTCGGATGATGTGGAGTCTGTGTGGGTTGAATTGAGGAACCACAAAGGCAAAAAAACCATAATTGGAGTTGTGTACAGACCTCCTAACAGTGGTCAGGACCAGGGACGCAACATGTACAGGGAAATAGAGAAGGCATGTCAGAAAGGCAAGGTTACATTGATCATGGGAGACTTCAATATGCAGGTGGACTGGGTAAATAATGTTGCTAGTGGATCTAAAGAAAGGGAATTCATGGAATGCTTACAGGATGGCTTTTTGGAACAGCTTGTCATGGAGCCCACAAGAGAGCAGGCTATTCTGGACCTAGTGCTTTGCAATGAACCAGACTCTATAAAAGATCTTAAAGTAAGGGAACCCTTAGGAAGTAGCGAACATAATATGGTAGAGTTCAGTCTGGAGTTTGAAAGGGAGAAGGCAAAATCTGATGTAATGGTGTTACAGTTGAATAAAGGTAATTATGAAGGCATGAGAGAGGAACTGACTAAAATAGACTGGAAGCAGAGGCTAACCGGGAAGAAACTAGAGCAAAAATGGGAGGAGTTTGTAGGTATAATTGAGGACACTGTGCAGAGGTTCATTACCAAGAAAAGAAAGATTAACCGGGGAGGGATTAGACAACCTTGGCTGACAAAGGAAGTCAGGAAATGTATTAAAGAAAAAGAAAGATCCTATAAAGTGGCTAAGAACAGTGGGAAATCAGAAGATTGGGAAGGATACAAAAGCAAACAGAGGATAACAAAGAGTGTAATAAGAAATGAGAGGATCAAATATGAAGGTAGGCTAGCCAGTAATATTAGAAATAATAGTAAAAGTTTCTTTCAGTGCATAAGAAACAAACGACAGGCAAAAGTAGACATTGGGCCACTTCAAACTGATGCAGGGAGCCTAGTGATGGGAGATAAGGAAATAGCAGGAGAACTTAACAAGTACTTTGCGTCAGTTTTCACAGTGGAAGACATGAGTAATATCCCAAAAATTAAAGGGTGTCACGGGGCTGAGTTGAGTATGGTTGCCATTACGAAAGAGATAGTGCTAGAAAAGTTAAAAAGTCTTAAAATTGATAAATCTCCTGGCCCCGATGGGATACACCCTAGAGTTCTGAGAGAGGTTGCTGAGGAAATAGCAGAGGCATTGGTTGAGATCTTTCAAGAGTCACTGGAGTCAGGAAAGGTCCCGGATGATTGGAAGATGGCTGTAGTAACCCCCTTGTTCAAGAAAGGATCAAGGCAAAAGATGGAAAATTATAGGCCAATCAGCTTAACCTCGGTTGTTGGTAAAATTCTAGAATCCATCATTAAGGATGAGGTTTCTAAATTCTTGGAAGAGCAGAGTCTGATTAGAACAAGTCAACATGGATTTAGTAAAGGGAGGTCATGCCTGACAAACCTGTTGGAATTTTTTGAAGAGGTAACAAGTAGGTTAGACCAGGGAAACCCAGTGGATGTGGTCTATCTAGACTTTCAAAAGGCCTTTGATAAGGTGCCACACGGGAGGCTGCTGAGCAAGGTGAGGGCACATGGTGTTCGAGGTGAGCTGCTGGGATGGATTGAGGATTGGCTGTCTAACAGAAGGCAGAGAGTTTGGATAAAAGGTTCTTTTTCAGAATGGCAGCCGGTGACGAGCGGTGTCCCGCAGGGTTCGGTGCTGGGGCCACAGCTGTTCGCATTATATATTAATGATTTGGATGAGGGAACCGGGGGTATTCTAGTGAAGTTTGCCGATGATACGAAGTTAGGTGGACAGGCAAGTAGTACTGAGGAAGTGGGGAGGCTACAGAAGGATCTAGACAGGTTGGGAGAGTGGTCCAGGAAATGGCTGATGGAATTTAACGTGAGCAAGTGCGAGGTCTTGCACTTTGGCAAAAAGAATAAAAGCATGGACTACTTTCTAAATGGTGAGAAAATTAATAAAGCCAAAGCACAAAGGGATCTGGGAGTGCTAGTCGAGGATTCTCTAAAGGTAAACATGCAGGTTGAGTCTGTGATTAAGAAAGCGAATGCAATGTTGTCTCTTATCTCAAGAGGGTTGGAATATAAAAGCAGAGATGTACTACTAAGACTTTATAAAGCTCTGGTTAGGCCCCATTTGGAGTATTGTGTCCAGTTTTGGTCCCCACACCTCAGGAAGGACATACTGGCACTGGAACATGTCCAGCGGAGATTCACACGGATGATCCCTGGAATGACAGGTCTAACATATGAGGAACGGCTGAGGATACTGGGATTGTATTCGTTGGAGTTCAGAAGATTAAGGGGAGATCTAATAGAGACGTACAAAATAATACATGGCTTGGAAAAGGTGGATGCTAGGAAATTGTTTCTGTTAGGCGAGGAGACTAGGACCCGTGGACACAGCCTTAGAATTAGAGGGGGTCATTTCAGAACAGAAATGCGGAGAAATTTCTTCAACCAGAGAGTGGTGGGCCTGTGGAATTCATTGCCACGGAGTGCAGTGGAAGCCGGGACGCTAAATGTCTTCAAGGCCGAGATTGATAGGTTCTTGTTGTCTAGAGGAATTAAGGGCTACGGGGAGAATGCTGGTAAGTGGAGCTGAAATGCGCATCAGCCATGATTGAATGGCGGAGTGGACTCGATGGGCCGAATGGCCTTACTTCCACTCCTATGTCTTATGGTCTTATGGTCTTATGGTAATGAACTTCCCACATATACCTGCCCTAAACCTTTCCCCTCTCACTTTGAAGTCATGCCCCCGAGTAATTGAGTTCCACAATCTGGGGAAAAAGCTTCTTGCTTTCCACCCTGTGTATGTCTGTCATGATTTTGTAGACCTCAACCTTCGACTTTGTAATGAAAATAGTCATAATCTACTCGATTTGTCTTCATAACCAGCACCGTCCATCACAGGCAGCATCCTGGTGAACCTACTCTGTGCCCTATTCAAAGCATCCGCATGCTTTTGTTAATGTGGTGACCAGAACTATATGCAGTATTCCAAATGCGGCCAAACCAAAGTCCTAGGCAACTGTAACATGACCTGCCAGCGCTTGTACTCAACTACTGATCCAACGAAGGAAAGTATGCCATATGCCACCTTGACCACTTTACTGACCTGTGTTGGCATCTTCAGGAAACAATGGACCAGAACCCCCAGATCTCGCTGTAAGTCAATTTTCCCCAGGACGTTTCCGTTTACTGTATTGTTCACTCTTGAACTGGATCTTTCAAAATGCATCACCTCGCATTTGCACAGATTGAACTCCATCTGCCATTTCTGTGCCCATCTTTCCAATCTATCTATATTCTGCTGTATTCTCTGACATTCCCCTTCACGATCTGCTACTCCAACAGTCTTGGTGTTATGTGCAAACTTGCTAATCAGGCAACCGATAGCTTCTTCCAAATCATTGATATATATCACAAACAACAGTGGTTCCAGCACAGATCACTGTTGCACACCACTGGTAATAGGTCTCCATTTTGAGAAATCCCCTTCCACTATGACTCTCTGTCTCCTGTTGCCCAGCCGGTTCTCTGTCCATATAGACATAACACTCTGGGCCCATTGCGACTTCACCTTCTCCATCAGCCGACCACGGGGAACGTAATAAAACGTCTTACTCAAGTCCCTCAATAACTTCTCCAGCAGCTTCCCGACCACTGATGTCAGTCTTGCCGGTCTACAATTACCTGTGTTATCCCCGCTATCCTTCTTAAACGAGGGGGCAACATTAGCAATTCTCCAGTCCTCTGGGGCATCACCCATGTTCAATCATCCTGCAAAGACATATGTTAAAGCCCCAGTTATTTCCACACTCACATCCCTCAGTAACCTGTGGTTGATCCCATCCAGACTTGGGGGCTTGTCTACATTAATACCTTTCAGAGTATCCAAAACGTACTCCCATTTTATGTCGACTTGACCCACAGTACTCAGAGATCTATCCCTAACTTCAACATCCGTCATGTCCCTATCCTTGGTGAATACAGATGCAAAGTACTCGCTAAGAATCTCACCTATTTTCTCTGACTCCATGCATAACTTATTTCCTTTGTCCTTGTGTGGGCCAAACATTTCTCTAGTTAACCTCTTGCTCCTGAAAAGAAGTGTTTGGGATTTTCCTCAACCCCGGTTGCTAACGATATCTCATGACCACTTTTAGCCCTCTTAAATCCTCGATATTTACTGTGAAATGTGGCTAGTGAAAAGAAAATAAATATTTGATCGTGCGAGTGGGAACTCAGACCTTTCCAAAGTGTTTTGTGCCAAAAAAAATTGAAATCCGTCTCAGTGCAAATAAAAGGCAAGAGAAGAAACCTTTGGGAAGAGTAATTTTCAGCCACCGTCCTCCCCCCACCCCCAAAGTACTTCTGAGGTAGAAAAGAGTGAGCGTTTGTAACAAGAGCACAACAGTAACTAAGGGTGGGTTGAACATGCTAATTGGCTCAATTAATCAACTTGACAGTGATATCCTTGAATAAAAATTCATAGAGTGTATGTGAGATTATTTCTGAGAGCAGGACGTCATGGAAACAACCCGAGAATGGGGCGGTACAGTGGCTCAGTGGTTAGCACAGTACCAGGGTCCCAGGTTCGATTGCAGCCTAGGGGGAATGTCTGCGTATAATTTGCACATTCTCCCTGTCTGCGTGAGTTTCCTCCAACAGTCCAAAGATGTGCAGGTCAGGTGAATTGGTATTGCTAAATTGCCCATAGCGTTAGGTACATTACTCAGAGGGAAATGGGCCTGGGTGGGTTAATCTTCGGAGGGTCGGTGTGGACTTGTTGGGCTGAAGGGCCTGTTTCCATACTGTACGGCATCTAATCTAATTGAGATTTGATATTATGTAACAAGGAAGCATTGGTGGATGAGCTTTGCCTTGGAAAGTGTAACCACAACGTGCTGGAGTTTCACATTCAGATTGAAAGAGTGAAGACTGTGTCATACATGAGAGTTTTAGTGTTAGGCCAGTTTAATTATAATTTTTGAGTGGGAGCAGCGGCCGAGGAAAAACGAACCCGGGAGACTACAGCTAAGTGTACAGTCATGGCAGCGCAGGCGGTGGAATGTTCCTCCTGCAGGATGTTTGAGGTAGGGGTGACCACCGATACTCCTGCCGACTTCGTGTGCAGGAAATGCAGTCAGATCCTGATCCTCACCGAACGAGTTAGGGAACTGGAACTGGAGCTGGATGAGCTGAGGATTATTCGAGAGGCTGAGAGGGTGATCGATAGAAGCTACAGAGACATAGTTACGCCGGAGAACAGAGGTAGCTGGGTAACAGTTAGAGGTGGGAAGGGGAAGAAGCAGGCAGTGCAGGGTTCCCCTGTGGTCGTTCCCCTAAAAAATAAGTATGCAGCTTTGGAAACTGTTGGGGGGGACAGCCTTGCAGGTGTAAGCTGCAGGGAAGGGGTCTGTGGCTCTGAGATTCAGAAGGGAAAGGGGGAGAAGAGGAGAGCGCTAGTTATAGGGGACTCTCTAGTTAGAGGGACGGACAGGCGGTTCTGTGGACATGGGCGAGACTCTCGGATGGTTTGTTGCCTCCCGGGTGCTAGGGTCCGAGACATCTCGGACCGTGTCTTCAGAATCCTTAAGGGGGAGGGTGTGCAGCCAGAAGTCGTGGTACACATTGGCACCAACGACATAGGTAGGAAGAGGGGTGGGGAGGTCATTCAAGAGCTCAAGGAGTTAGGCTGGAAGCTAAAAGCTAGGACAGACAGAGTCGTCATCTCAGGGTTGTTGCCGGTGCCACGTGACAGAGAGGCAAAGAATAGGGAGAGAGTGCAGTTGAACACGTGGCTGCAAGGTTGGTGTAGGAGGGAGGGCTTCAGATATTTGGACAATTGGACTGCATTCTGGGGAAGGTGGTACCTGTATAAACAGGACGGGTTGCACCTGAACCAGAAGGGCACCAATATCCTGGGGGGTAGGTTTGCTAGCACTCTTCGGGGGGGTTTAAACTAATTTGGCAGGGGGATGGGATCCGGACTTGTAGTCCAGCAAGTAAGCTAGCTGTGTGTCAGGATGTCCAAGACTGTAGGGAGGCTGTGGAGAAGGTAGCACTGACAGGGACTACTTGCGGACACAGAGATGGGCTCAAGTGCGTATACTTCAATGCAAGGAGTATCCGAAATAAGGTGGGTGAACTTAAGGCGTGGATCGGTACCTGGGACTACGATGTTGTGGCCATCACGGAAACATGGATAGATGAGGGACAGGAATGGCTGTTGGAGGTTCCTGGTTACAGATATTTCAGTAAGATTAGGGAGGGTGGTAAAAAAGGACGGGGGGTGGCATTGCTAATTAGAAATGGTATAACGGCTGCAGAAAGGAAGTTTGAGGGGGATCTGCCTCTGGAGGTAGTATGGGCTGAAGTCAGAAATAGGAAAGGTGCAGTCACCTTGTTGGGTGTTTATTATAGACCCCCCAATAACAGCAGAGATGTGGAGAAACAGATTGGGAAACAGATTTTGGAAAGGTGCAGAAGCCACAGGGTCGTAGTCATGGGCGACTTCAACTTCCCAAATATTGATTGGAAGCTCTTTAGATCAAATAGATTGGATGGGGCGGTGTTTGTGCAGTGTGTCCAGGAAGCTTTTCTAACGCAGTATGTAGATTGTCCAACCAGAGGGGAGGCCATATTGGATTTGGTACTCGGTAATGAACCGGGACAAGTGGTGGGCTTGTTAGTGGGTGAACATTTTGGTGATGGTGACCACAATTCTGTGACTTTCACCTTGGTTATGGAGAGAGATAGGTGCGCACAACAAGGAAGTTTTTACAATTGGGGGAAGGGAAATTACGATGCTATAAGACAGGATTTGAGGAGCATACGTTGGGAGCATAGGCTGTCAGGGAAGGATGTGGTGGAAATGTGGAACTTTTTCAAGGAGCAGATACGACGTGTCCTTGATATGTATGTACCGATCAGGCAGGAAAGAAATGGTCGTGTGAGGGAGCCTTGGTTGACGAGGGAGGTTGAATGTCTAGTAAAGAGGAAGAAGGAGGCTTACATAAGGTTGAGGAAACAAGGTTCAGACAGAGCAGTGGAGGGATACAGGATAGCCAGAAGGGACCTGAAGAAAGGGATTAGGAGAGCTCAGAGAGGGCATGAAAAATCCCTGGGGGATAGGATCAAGGATAACCCCAAGGCATTCTATGCGTATGTGAGAAACCTGAGAATGACGAGAACGAGGGTAGGTCCGATCAAGGACACTGGTGGGAGACTGTGTATTGAGTCGGAAGAGATAGGAGAGGTCTTGAACAAGTACTTCTCTTCAGTATTTACGAACGAGAGGGACCGAATTGTTGAAGAGGAGAGTGTGAAACGGACTGATAAGCTAGAAGAGATACCTGTTAGGAAGGAAGATGTGTTGGACATTTTGAACAACTTGAGGATAGACAAGTCCCCCGGGCCTGACGGGATATATCCTAGGATTATGTGGGAAGCAAGAGAGGAAATTGCAGTACCGTTGGCAATGATCTTCTCGTCTTCACTGGCAACTGGGGTGGTACCAGGGGACTGGAGAGTAGCGAATGTTGTGCCCCTGTTCAAAAATGGGAATACGGATAACCCCGGGAATTACAGGCCAGTTAGTCTTACTTCTGTGGTAGGCAAAGTAATGGAAAGGGTACTGAGAGATAGGATTTACGAGTATCTGGAAAGACACTGCTTGATTAGGGACAGCCAGCACGGATTTGTGAAGGGTAGGTCTTGCCTTACAAGTCTTATTGAATTCTTCGAGGAGGTGACCAAGCATGTGGATGAGGGTAGAGCAGTGGATGTAGTGTACATGGATTTTAGTAAGGCATTTGATAAGGTTCCCCATGGTAGGCTTATGCGGAAAGTCAGGAGGCATGGGATAGAGGGAAATTTGGCCAATTGGATAGAAAACTGGCTAACCGGTCGAAGTCAGAGAGTGGTGGTAGATGGTAAATATTCAGCATGGAGTCCAGTTACAAGTGGAGTTCCGCAGGGATCAGTTCTGGGTCCTCTGCTGTTTGTAATTTTTATTAATGACTTAGATGAGGGAGTCGAAGGGTGGGTCAGTAAATTTGCAGATGATACAAAGATAGGTGGAGTCGTGGACAGTGAGGAGGGCTGTTGTCGGCTGCAGAGGGACTTAGATATGATGCAGAGCTGGGCTGAGGAGTGGCAGATGGAGTTCAACCCTGCCAAGTGTGAGGTTGTCCATTTTGGAAGAACAAATAAGAATGCGGAATACAGGGTTAATGGTAGGGTTCTTGGTCAGGTGGAGGAACAGAGGGATCTTGGGGTCTATGTACATAGATCTTTGAAGGTTGCCACTCAGGTGGATAGAGTTTGTAAGAAGGCCTATGGAGTATTATCGTTCATTAGCAGAGGGATTGAATTCAAGAGTCGTGAGGTGATGTTGCAGCTGTACAGGACTTTGGTTAGGCCACATTTGGAGTACTGTGTGCAGTTCTGGTCGCCTCACTTTAGGAAAGATGTGGAAGCTTTGGAGAGGGTGCAGAGAAGATTTACCAGGATGTTGCTTGGAATGGAGAGTAGGTCGTACGAGGATAGGTTGAGAGTTCTCGGCCTTTTCTCGTTGGAACGGCGAAGGATGAGGGGTGACTTGATAGAGGTTTATAAGATGATCAGAGGAATAGATAGAGTAGACAGTCAGAAACTTTTTCCCCGGGTACAACAGAGTGTTACAAGGGGACATAAATTTAAGGTGAAGGGTGGAAGGTATAGGGGAGATGTCAGGGGTGGGTTCTTTACCCAGAGAGTGGTGGGGGCATGGAATGCGCTGCCCGTGGGAGTGGTAGAGTCAGATTCATTGGCGACCTTTAAGCGGCATTTGGATAGGTACATGGATGGGTGCTTAATCTAGGATAGAAGTTCGGCACAACATCGTGGGCCGAAGGGCCTGTTCTGTGCTGTATTGTTCTATGTTCTATGTTCTATGCCGAAGGAACGATTTGACTGTGGTGGACTGAGGGGAGAAAAGAACAGTCAAAGGCAGGACAGCTGAAGAAATTTGGCAAATAATTAGGGAGATACTAAAGACCGAAGAGGAATTGCATTACGGAGAAAGAACATCCATATCTTGATAAGGAAGTCAAGGATAACATGAAGCAAATCCCAGTGCATGTTTTACTGCACACGTTAGTCACTCTGGGGAGGATTGGGCAAGTCAGTGGCCTCGTCGTGTTATCACTGAATTCTTTTGTGATAAACCCAGATAATGTTCGAGTGACCTGTGTTCAAATCCTGCCACAGCAAGTGGCGGAGCTTGATGTCCTTGATCAGGGTAAATGAACCTGATTATTCCATTGGCAGATCCTCCACACCCTCCCAAAAGGCGTGAAGACTTGGAAGGATACGAATCAAAGTAAAACCTTTATATCACCTTTATAGCTTACCCTCATAATTAATCTTCTTCGTCCTTATTCCTTTTTTTTGCCTTCTGTTCGTCTTTGTAAGCCTCCAAATCATCTGTTTTCTCACTACCATTTGCCATGATATCTGCTTTGTCTTTTGCTTTTCCCCTCGCCGTGACTGCCCCAGTCATCCATGGTTGCATCATCCTCCCTGTACAATGCATCTTTTACCTTGGGATGAATCTCTGCTGTGACTCCTAAATTGCTCCGAGAAACTCCCGCTATTACTGTTCTACTGTCTTTCCTGCTAGACACCTCTCCCAGTCAATTCTTCCCAGCTCATCCCTCATGACTTTGTAGGTGCCTTTATTCAGCTGTAATATTAACTCTGATTCTACTTTCTCCTTCTCAAATTGAAGAGTAGTTTCAATCATATTATGATCACTGCCTTCACCATAAGCTTCCTTATCAATCCTACCTCACTGCACAACTCTAAATCGAGTATTAGCCATTACCTCGTTGTCTGCACCAGAATCTGCTGCAAAAAGCAATCTCGTAGACATTCCACAAATTCCTTTCCTTGCAAACCACTGCCACTGCTTTTCACAGTCCACCTGCATATTGAAAACCCAACAGTCACTGTAACTTTGCCTTTCCGACACATCTTTTCTATCTCCTTGTCTATCATGCACCCCAGCTCCTGACTACAATTCATAGGCCTGTACATAACTCCAACTATGGCTTTTCACTTTTATGGTTGCTGAATTCTACCCACACACATTCCACACCATCTGACTCTGTTTTGAGTACGGGAACTGAGTGATGCGACTGCTGAACACTTTCGCATTGTCTCAAATCTATAGTCTAGACATGGAGTAAAAACGTTTCATTTTAAGTTACTTTGCAATGTCGCCACATTGGCCAAATATTCTGTATTAGGGAAGAATACAACTTGTTCAAACTGATAAAGGAGGAAGATATGAAGAGGACATGAGTCTATAAAGAGGTTAAGGTGGGTCAATTGAACAACCAAATATTGGTGTATGGAACATAGGAGGAAAAATGTTGATGTGCTCAAAGCTATTGTCAGGGTGAAAGGAAACATAGTGTATTATTTCAGTGGAGAGATTGGCTTGAGGCACCGAGGAAACGGGCACCTCGATTACAAAATAAAAACTTTACGTGTAATCAAATTTTAGAGAGGCAAGATAAATGTTGAAACTTTCTGAAACAGAATACGTTTAAAAGTAGGGACGATTTTCTACAGATTTGCAATGTAGTGGTGTAACCACATCGAGAGAGCGATGGCCACAATGATGTGAAATGCAATCCAGACAAGACTCACTCAGCTGACTCTTGTGAGGAGCGTTTATTTATAGAGGAGGTCTTGAATTGACTGGCCCTGGATCTGCTGGGGTTTAGGCGAACAAAATGTGATCTTGTTTAAGCCCTGAATATTCAAAGTAGTTTTCTCAAGTTGAATTCTGACACAATATTTCAGCTCGTGTGAGAGATTACCGTGATTGGATGGATTATAAAACTGAAGAATGTCTCTGTTAAGAGGATGATGATTTGGTGTAATCATCTCAATGTATTGTGTCTCTGTGGAAGTCTCTTCCCAGAGAACGATGGAGGATAAGACATTGAATATTCCTAAGTCAGAGGAAGACAGATTCTTGACTAAGACTGATCCACTAACGTTGTAAGGGCAAAGGAAGAATGTCTGATTGAGGTCACAATCACATTGTTCACGACCTGATCACATGTTTTGATTCCTTACTCCTGATGCAAGTTTCTACATTTCTGTTGTCTTTAGCTACTGAAAAAGCTTTGACATGATTCTCATGAACATGAAGATTTTTAATTTCATATTATTGGGCACAGCTTTCTATATATGACTTTTAAACGGCACTCAAAACAAATATGAAAGGTTCATGATGTTGTCGAGACGTCAGGAGCACAGCACAAAGGGAAAACTTCCCTTGAAACTGCTTTACAAATCAGATTGGGTAGAATGGATAACTCTAATACTGCAGATTCGTTTCAGTTATTCCTGTGAGGTGCCTTTCATTAGCAAGGTCAGCATTCTGTTGCCCGTGTTTAATTTCTATTCAGAATATGTTAATAAACCACAGGCGTTTTTGTGGTGCAGGAACACTAACAGGTATGTTAAAAAGAAAGAAACGGGGTTCTTAACAATTTGATAGTAAAGGGAGAAAGATATAGCTTCAAATCTTGTGTTCCCTTGGAGATTGTATTCTTCACTATTTGATACTCACAAGCTATGGAAATAGTGAGACCACATTCTCTGTTTCCAACAAGTAAAGTGATAGAGTCATACAGCATACAAACCGACCATTCAGACCAAAATATCTACGCCAGCCAGAAAACACCAAACTACATTATTCCCAGTTACCTGAAGACCTATAGCCCACTATTCCCCGGCATTTTGCGTTACCTTGTACCTGTGACCTGAGGTTTTTTGTTCTTTCAATTTCTGCATGAAATGGTTTCACGGAAATAGATCACACAACTTCAAGTACAACGACAAACATCAGATCAATAAAATGTCCTCATTGATTAATAATTATTAGAAAATCGAATTGTCTTTTTAGTTCTTTTGGGATTTTAACGGAACTAGACCGGCATTAATCTGTCCTTGAGAAGTTCCAGTCCAGTTGATGTTGGTCCATCCAAGTGACTGTTGAGTGGGAGTACCAGAAGTGCGTCTCATGTGCCGGTTTAACTGGGAGTAAATATTACTGCTGGTGGATGAAGTGTAAAACAAGCCGGCATGCTGTTATGAACAGCTCGCAGGAAAACAGACTCTTTGTCAATGCGAATATATGAGAAGGAATTTATTATTCTTCTAAGAAATAACGATCTTACACGAGAAGTTTATATAATAATGGAGGGAAGTCTGTTTCTACGTTATTGGTGTCCTTAAAATAATAGTGTCAAGCAGCTGCAATAATGTTGGATGCTGTCGTTGGACGATTCTTGCACTGAGCATGTCAATTATCCTGGATGTTTTCAGAAATGGCTGCCCTGTCCTAGGTTGAGTAAGTGCTCATACTCCATGGGATGATGCTGGTTTGTAATCTTGCCACTTACTGAGTTCGATGGAACAGAACAACAAGTCCTATTGGCTGCTGCTTCAGAATATATCAGAGCTTTCATGACTGGCACCACATGGAATCATGTAATAAAAACAAGGCCCATCGAGTCTGAACCACCCAGTGCTGATACAAGTGCTATATAAAGTTTGTGAGGTTCCCTTCCTTATCCACCCTCTCAGGCAATGCATTCTCGACACAAACCATCTCTTAATATCTTGTCTTTCATTTTAAACGTCTTCTCCCTTGTTTTTAACCCTTTGACTAAGGGGAACAGATGCTGTCTGTTCACTCAGCTCATACTTCTTATGCTCTTATACACCTCTGTCAGGTTCAGTAGATAGACCATGCTAAATTACCCATCATGTGCAGCTAGGTGTGTTAGCTATAGGAGACGCAGGGACAGAGTAGGGTATCGGGTTACCCATAGAAAATGCAGCAATGGGGTATGAGATGGGTCTGACTGCAATGCTCTGCAGAGGGCCTGTGTGTACTCGATGGGACAATTTCCCATAAAATAACAAAAATAAAGGTTAAATCAAACCATGAAAGATACTGAAGTTTTGAACCAAAAGGGAACAGAGTGCTGGGGAAACCGAGCAGGTTTGGCAGCCTCTGCCGAGAGAAAAACAGAGTTTGCATTTTGAGTCCACTCAGCATACATCAGACATGAAAGCAGCTGGGAAATAGTGTAATGTGTGTTTGTGGAGTGTGTTGAATATATGGAGAAGTAGAGATATATAAAAAATAAAGGCAGGGACTGTGGATAATCAGCTGATATGGAAATAAATTGTGACATCATTTTCATTTATTTTTCACCTTTTCCCATATTCCTGAGTATCATGCCCATGTAGGTACATATCTAAGTCTCTGTTTCAAGTGAGTTCTGTCTCCTCTGTCTTTCCATCCTTAGTGTGGTCATCTGTTTTCCTTTATTAATGGCACATATGTGTTGTTGGCTGGGACAGTATTGATTTCTCTTTCCAAGTTACTTTTGAGAAGATGCTGGGGACGTGCCTTTCTGAACCATTGCACTTCAATGTGCGGTAGGCCGCCAGTGCTTCAATCTATCTGGTTTCACTTCTTTGAAACTTTGTAGTGTTATAACTGAATAGTTGGCTTGGCCATTTCAAAGGGCTTTTGAGAGTCTACCATTGCTGAAGGTCTGGAATCACATGTAGGCCAGACCAGTGAAGACAGCAAATTTCCTTCCCTGAAGGTCACTAGTGAGCCAGATGTTCTTTTTTTTGACAATCATCAATATTTCATTTGATTGTTAACTCCTAATATTTTACTGAATTTAAATTCCAGCATCTGCTGTGGCGGGATTGAACTCCGGGTTTGGGTCATTACCTGGGAAAGGTGTATCATTGGGAAATATTTGTGGAAATCTCAGAATTTATAGTCTAGAGAAAATACCACTAGACCATCACCTCCCCAGCATTTTCACCATCAGTAGCAGTGTTGTTACTATCGTGACTGAGGTACAGAAAATTGTGTAGTTGCATTGATATTGATTTCCATGGAGAGCAGAACTACTCATATTTCAGGGACTGCACAGAAATGTAACAGTTTATCAGTCAGTCATAGAAACAGAGGAGAATTCGGCATTTTCAACACTGAGTGGGGGTGCCATATACACAGCACCTGACATTGGAAAGTCAGTCGAGGTTCTGTGGATACTTTTCTTGGATTTGTGTTTTCAGCTGCTGCATTCATTCAGGGAGACCAGAGGGCCTGGTTTTCCAACTCTGTGCAAGGTCTGGACAGATATTTTCCTGTGTAATTGAGTCTGCAGTGACTGCATAGGGAGGAGCAGGGCACTGCACTGTCCTTACTGGGATTTCCACAAATATTTCCCAATTCTATACCTTTCCCAGGTGCAAAGAATGAAGCCAGTTTATTTCAACAATGAGGAGGTTACAGAGCTGTGCACTCTCACACCAGGGAGAGGACTGTTCTCAAAATTGCCCATCAACCATTTTGATCCTGGAAGTTGACAGACAGGAGTGGTGGACATACCCATTATGCGAGAATCCCATCCTCTCATGTATTCACGAGGTGACAGAGGCCATCTCTGTCCAGTGAGGTGAATACATTGGTTCTGTCCAAACAGAGGAAGGTACAGAAAATCTGTTTGGAAATATTAGAGATCAGGGTGACTGACAAAACTGAGGAAGATACAAACTTTAGTATTGGTAAAGTCGACGTACTGGAAAAACACATTGTGTTGAAGGTTGGTAAGCTGCTGGACCAGATGAGTGATGAATTTAGAGGAGTACACAGATAGCTTTGGAGAACTGAGCTTGCTGGATAACTCTTTTCAGAGCTGGTGCATCACAATAGATCAATGGCCTCCTTCTCTCTTGCCTTTTCCCTAGTTATATGAGGGAAGTCAAAACTCTATAGATTCTGTAAAGGACCCTGCAGATTGGAAAGCAGCTATTATGACCGCACATACTTACAACAGGAATGAGGGTGAAAACAGAAAACCAACTGGGGGATAACTTCATGTCAGTTGGAACGAAACTATGGAGAACAATGATCTAATTGAGCAGAGTCCACCTGGGTTCAGGACAGGCAAACAATCTTTTCTGGAGGATGTTGGTTGTGACATTGACGAATGAGAACTACTGTGAACTGTTTATTTAAGTTTTCAGAAGAAGATTGACACGGTTGCACACAGGTGATGAAGAAAGTTACGGTCATTGGGTAAGAGGGGTATTCTACATGGATTGAGAATTGGATGATGGAGAGAACACAGAGACTAGCATCCTCCTTTGGACAGAAGGCCATGACTGATTGGATATCACTGTGTCAGTGCTTGGAACACCGCTATTTCTAATGCAGAGAAATGATGTGAATGTGAACAGCATATACTGTTCTTTTCATGCTGGATTTATTAGAAGGTGAGAGGTCGGGAAGTGCTTTTGGCAAAAAGGACCGGAATGCCCTTGGTTATAAGTCACGAACAGAATTCATGTAGTGAATCCATTAATCAGGGCAGGAAATTAAATGCGAGCCTTCATTCCAAACTGAATCATGTGTAGTAGTAAAGACACCTTCCTGCAGTTGTGGAGTGGTTTTGAGACAGTATTTGGGCTATTGTGGACAGACTTTCTTTCTTATATAATCAATGATCTCCCTGCCACAGAGACAGTGCAAAGGAGTTTTATCAGAATAATCACTGGAATGATGGTACCATGAGGAGAGTGAGAAGGAACTGGATGTTTAATTTGTAGCACGGTGAGAGAATAAGAGTTGACTTCATTGGAACTTGAAGATCATGGACGAATACACACTATTTCCACTGAGAGACATTGGTGGCATGATAAATTGTAGTTTCCCTATGATACGTGGTTCTTGGTAGTTTATGTAATTCTGTGGCGATCCCATGTTGATTGAGAGAGAGCTTCAGGGTCTGACTGAACTCTCACTGCCTCAGTGTGCAGTTGGTGAGTGACCCTGCACTGATCATCACATTGTTCACAAACCTGTCAGCAGCTACAATGCCTTACTTTTGAAAGAGTAAGCCATTCCCAACAGTATTTGCCCTCCATAGAGATCAAATGTTTACCTTATCGGAGATAGAAGATGCCTCCTTAAGACATCCCATGAAACATTTGTCTTCCTCTTCACCGTCAAAATACCGTTAATGTATCAATTATTTACAATTAGCAATGGAGTCAGGAGGAACATCATGGAGCAGTCTCTCAGTGCAGTCTCTGCTTCATTGATATGGCATGTTGTGACGCCGATAACATCCTTCTATTTCTGTACAAGGGATTTGGGGGCTCAATGGCCGACTCATGGTGCATGGGAGAAGCTCAAGTGCCTGATTGAGCAATCCCTGGTTCCTGTTTAACATGTCAATGTGTTTGACTGGGCTCCTTAACTTCCTGTGTAATAGGATGGAGGGAATGAATAAGCTATCCCTATTCTTATCCAATAATGTTGCTGGGCTGAATTACCTCCTCACATTCGGATGAAGTGAGCTTCAGGTGCTGAATAAGCTCCTCTTTTACTGTGGTAATGCACAGTGTCCAGCAGTACTAGTGCATGCATGTTACCGACACTCTAACAGCACAAGCTTGAATGGTGTTTGGGTTTTACTGCACATGGACACAGACTGCTTCAGTAGCTGAGGGAGGACAAATTATTCTGAACATTGTGTGATCTTCATTGACCTTCCACACGTCTGAGCTTATTATGGGGGAAAGACATTGCGGAGCAACTGAAGATGCTTGTGCTGTGGATCTCCCGCAGAGTTGTCCCGGGACTGAGGTGGTGGTTGCCCAAGAACCACAGCCAAATTATTTGTGCTGAATTACTCCAACCAGTGGGAAGACTCCTCCTAATCTCCATGAAGTTCCATTTTCTGCAGGTTCCTTGATATCATCATCAGTCCAATACTGCCTTGTTATCTGGGCCAGTCATTCTTACCTGGTGTTCGCATATTTTGTTGATGTCAAAAGGTCACGCTGTATCTGTGTAGTGTGTTTCCTGCTCACAGAGGGAAGTGACCGACGGGATCTCTCTATCCCAGAGAGATAGGGGAGAGAGTTTACTAAGATAGTTGGAAGATAGCGATGGATGGATGTTTGACACGTCAGAGACTGGATGTTTGACACGTTGGGGCCGAGAGCAGATAAGCCATGATCCTATTGCAGGGAAAGGCAGGCTGAAGGAGCCGAATGACCGATTCCTGCTTCTTATGTTCTTGCATTCTGTTATTGGAAGTTTCATCGTTGTTATTTACCTGGAAGTCCCGTGAAGGAATGCTGTAGTCAAAGAGACCAGAGGATTTTGTGAGCAATATCTGGGTACAGTATGGGGGCTGTAATTACTGTGAATCTAGGTCTACAACATGACTAATAAATGGAGACGGGACAACTTCGGTAAAGAGAGAGGAGGGGACTGTTTCACAGTAACATCCACTCTTTTCCTAAGAACGTTTTCCAATCCACACCAAATCATGTTTGACTGTATTCAGGGGCTGAATGGTCTCCTTTGTTTTTGTGCACCAGGGGCTGAATGGTCTCCTTTGGTCTCCAACTGCTCCTGTGTAGCAGATTGAGGGGCTGAATGGAATGGGGCAAAGTAGGACTGAGGAGCAGGAGTGTGTCCCTGCCCCACCAGAAACTAAGATTATGGCTGATCAGATTGTGGTCTCAGTCCCATGTTCCTTTCTGCAGTTCATTATCCTTGAGTCACCTTCCTGTCACTTTTCCATTGAGTCAATGCAAACACACAGGTACCACAAATCTATGGGGGAGAAAATTCCCTCTCAACTGGCCTTATGAGAATTTCTCCTTATCCCTGTTCATACCGAGGTTAGAGAGTCATTGTTCTTTTTCTAGTCCCACTCCTCGAGAGGTCACGACAAATTATCAGTGTAGCTAAGTGTGTGATATGGTAAATGATATCCGTCTCAGACTGGGTCAGGTTCAGTGTTAGGAACAAGTCAGACAGGTTTCGTAAATTTGTAGAAAATCTAAAACAAATGGAAAGTTACTCGAAATATGTTGGATACATAAATGATATACAGTTGAACAAAGACACACACACACACACACACACACACACACACACACACACACACACACGTCTAAACGCAAACTGAAATGAAATAAAACTCTGCAGACTATTAATTCGAAAGAGCTTTGTCCAAATAACATCTAATTCCATGACAAAAGCAACATTGAAAATGTTTGAATTGTTATTCCGCCTCTGAAGTTATTCTGACTCACAGAAGCTGCTGGTACTGGGGTTTCCCCTGGAACAGTTGGATCTGGCTGAATTCCCTTTGCTGCAGGCAGTGGAGAGATTCCAATGAATCCTCAACAGGAACCCTCAAAGAGTGCTAAAAATGGCTGATTGGTTTTCAGCTCTCACATGTTGCGGTAGATAAGTACAAGTAGAGTCGGAGCAATGGCTGTTGCTTCTACGACAGGTTGCATTTTCTCCCTCTCTGATCTGAAACATGCAATAATGTGACCCAAACACCAACCTGAACTAGGTAAGGTCAGGTGGAACATTCTCCTGATTGAATGACTCCAACCCCGTTACCTGCTCCATCTAGGAATAATTTGGAATTTATAATTTGAAGGTATATTTATTTGTGTCTGCATAATTTCTGTACAATAAATTCATGTCTTCATAGTATCTGTGTTAAAATGAGTATGTTGTTTTCTAAAGTGGAATCCTCAGCTTTATTCTCTCATCCCTCAGCTACGCCCCAATATTCTCTCCTTAGGGTCTTATATGGTTCAATATGATCAGCTCTGATTCTCAGGCCTGAAGTAATTTCACCTTGTAGAGGACATGAGGGGCATGGATGCGGGATCAGCCAAGGTTATTTTCCAAGGCTGGAGGAGTCCAAACCAGAGGGCAAAGAGTTAAAGTGAGAGGGGAAAATTAAAAAGATACCTGAGTGGTAACTTTATCACACAGAGAGTGGTGCGTGTGTGGGACGAGCTGGCAGCGAAATTTGTGGAGGCTGGTATAATTACAACATTTAAGATGCAATCGATGGGTATATGAATAAAGAAGGTTTAGAGAGTTATGGGTCTAATGTTGGCAAATGGTTTTACATCAGATTGGAATATCTGGTCGGTGCAGATGAGCTGGACTGAAGGGTCTGTTTCCGTGCTGTATGACACTATGATTCTATCAGGCCTTCATTCTAGCAAGGAGTAAAGTGAAGTATCTGTGAAAAGCTTCTACAATAATTACTTTTTTTCTTTCAATTTCAGGGTTCATTACTACCTACAATACATTCTTAGTAGTCTCAGTATCATCATGTACAGATGCAGTAAAACATCCCGATAATTAGACCCGATAGCCTTTGCATGAAACAGCATTATTAAATACACTTCCCTAATCATTTGTTGAATCTGCTGACTAGGTTTATATGACTCATGTACTGAGACACAGACATCCCTCCGTACCAATTCGCTCTGCGATGTTCTCTCCATTTAAGAAGGTTACTGTTATTTTATCTGTTCTGAGCACTGACTTCCCTTAGCCCTTGTTATACTGTTTTCTGCCAAAGTTTGCTCACTAACTTCCCCAGTCGGTATCCCATTGCAGAGTCTCCATGTGCTGTTAAATGACTATCTTGGTAAATGAAGTCATTGAGCTCCAATGTAATCACTCACCTCATCCAAGTCATTGGTATAGATTGTAAATTGTTGATAATGTCACACTCATCACTGAGGCATTCCACCAAGTTACAACTTTACAGCCTGAATATAAACATTTATCCTGAATTTTTATTCCTTGATAGTTTACCAGGTTTCCCCTGTTGCTGGGCAGCAAGCTAGAAAGGTAGGATGGCCTCATCCTACACTGTGTAATGTACTTAGCGGACTGACTGACTTTAATCTATTCCTGTGTATATTCTTAGAGGGCAGGATGATCTCCGTCTGTCTCATTATAACGATGCTGACTGGCTGAATGGGATCTTTCTTTACCTCTGTAACATTATTGAGTGGTTGAGAGAGCAACATATCAGTTCGGGGCAGCAGCTGGCCATTCAGCCCCTCGCGCCTGCTGCACCATTCAGAATGTGCATTTTTGATACAATTGTTACTAAACATTCCCTTCCTGTCAGTTCCTAATAAATATGGATTCTCTTGTTCATCAAAGATCTATGAAACTGAACCTTGCTACTTCGGCATGAGAACATCACAGATCATACAACCCTAAAGAGAAAGGAACATCCCTGTCTCAGTCAGAAATGGGAAGGTCCTTATTCTCAAAATGTGTTCCCCTCAAACCAATCACCACTCTTTTGATATATAAGGAGTCGACAATTACGAATATCTATCGACTATTCAGCCCCTCAAGCCTGTCCACATGCTCATTAACGCTCCTAAATCAAATACTTACCAAATTCAGCCTCAACTGACGTCGTAGAAAGACAATTCCAGTCACCACAGGATCATATGAGCAATGAACCCTGGAGCAGAATTTGGCCATTCAGCCCATCTTGTCTGCCATGACATTTGATCACGGATACAATATGTCTCAACCCCATTTTCCTGCCTTCTCCAACTGACCATTGATAACTTATTAATAAAAACGTATATATCTCTGTATTAAAGACAATGTGTGCCTATATGTGAGGTTCTGTTCATGTGTTTGTGTGTAAACGTCCATATCTGTGTGCATATCTCTGTGTGCATATGTTATGTGTGTTAGTGTCAGTATCTCGGTTTGTGTGTACCTCTGCGTCTCTGTGCAAAGTTGCTTTTGAAGTAAATATATTGAAATTGGAATCAAAGTCTCCCTCCTCCTCTGTCTCTGTCTGTCCCTGTTGTTCGCAGAGTTCATAGAATTCCTATAGTGTGGAAACAGGCCCTTCGACCCAACAAATTCACACTGACCCTTCGAAGAGTAACCCACCCGGACTCTTTCAAATACTGTCCTACGTTTATTCACGACTAATGCCCCTAACCTACACATCCCTGGGCACTATGGACAATTTAGCATGGTCAATTCACCTAACATCCGCACCTTTGGACAGTGGGTGGAAACAGGAGAGGCCGGTGGAAACCCTCGCAGACATGGGGAGAGTGTGAAACTCCACACCGAGAGTCGCCCGAGGGTGGAATCGAGCCCGGGTGCCTGGCGCCATGAGGCAGCAGTGCGAACCACTGTGTTTTATGATTAGATTCATACAATACTACCCTCTAGTGGCCTACCCACACAACTGCATCAATGCAGATTTTTTTACTCTCTCAGAAGATAACAAATGTGAAAGTCTCAAATTGCATGGTCGTTTGATTTTTCCAATAATATCTTTGGAAGCATAGAGCTGTTTTGTCCGATACTGAACAATGTTGTTCCTGCGTCATTAGAAACACTACTGGGCCTTTTTCAGGACTTTTAGAGACTTTCCGTCATAAGTTTTAAACAGTGCAAGTCACAGAATGAGAAATCAATTGATGTCATCTCCTGACAAAATGGATTACTCAGTGGTGAACATTTCCATTCTGACAGGCCCAAGTATATTTTCAACCTTCCATCTACCAGCATTGTGTGTGCGAGCCTGCGCGCGTGTGTGCGTGTGCTGTCAGTTTGGATCGTGCTATGAGGTCTCTCACTCTCTGTCCCTCCCAGTCTGAATCCTCAAGTGTTGTCACTGTCTGCCGCTGTCACTGCAGTAGTGTGGGGAGGCCAGCTGATGGAGAGATTGTTTCATTTTCACCACTGCAGAGACGGCCAGACCTGCACTTATATAGAGATACTCACAGAGTCAAATTGAGACACACAGGGATGGGTGGTGGCGGAGAGATGGATATCGGGCACTCCACCACCTGGCTTGTCCCTTTCCGTCCTATTCCAGGCTTTCTCTAGGAATGCGAGAAATGAAGGGAGGGAGTGAAGGTAGGAGTGGGGGTCCCTGCTTTTCGTGCTGGTGTGGGTCAGGGGGTGGAGAGAGTGATCTGTCCAGAGGGAGTCAGTCCATAGTGTTCTATCCAAACATTGTTATTAAAGAGAGTGATACAGTGGAGGGGAAAGAGAGAGAGAAGGAAGGTGCTGCTTGCAGCAGTGAGAGGAGCATGAGCCTTGTTCGTGTGTCGGTGCTATAACAGATATAGAGTGAGTGTGAGGGAGCAGAGAGATTAAGATGTGCATTATGCTGACGGAGCAGGGAAAGTTATTGATGCTTGTTCTGTATTGCTGGACATTTCCTCAGACCATAGATACTGCACTGAACTGGGTGGTGAGCTCAGACCATGCTCGGTGGGTCTGGTGGTGTGGTCCCCTCTAGGAAGAGAATGGTCCCCCTCTGTACTAGCCCATCCACCAGGACCTCCGTGCCCCTGTCGACAACCGTGGTGTAATTGCTCCTTAGTTGCCATGCTCAGGGTAATCTGTACAGGTCATCTCCGAACAGAGAAATCTCAACCGTGTGCCCATTGGCCTTTTAAAGATGGTACCAGTGCCGGGGTCACGGAATATCCAGGGGCATCCGGGCGATGGTGAGTACCTCCAGCCATGATGGGTGGGAGAATCGGGCTGGAATTGAATGAGAGGGACACCATGGGGTGGGATGGGTAGTTAATGAGGTGAGTTCAATGAGATAGCACCAGGAAACTAGCTCAGCCTCGTACAGACAATCCCTCTGCCTCACTCAATGAAAGTGTCACTGAAACAAATTATTGTAAGATTCATCCCAATGAGTTGAAGACTCTGCTGACCCCAGTCCCAGTTACAACGCTGCAGCTGCTTGACCAATGTTCTCCATCACAGGAAGGAGCTAAACATCACCTTACCCTTTGGAGATAAGGCTGGTCTGAGGGAGCTGGTGGTTGAGGTATTAGTGGGGGAGCACTTTATAGCAAGTCATTATTGTTCTATTAGTTTCAAAATAAAGATGGAAAAGCATGAACCATGTCTAAAACTTAAAGTTCTAATTTGTTGAAAAACCAGTTTTGACGATATTAATCAAGAATTTTCCAAAGTCGATTGGGACAGATATTCGCAGAGAAGGGGGTCAGTTGAGAAGTGGGAAGGCTTCAAAAATGAGATATCAGGAGGACAGAGACATTATGTCCCTGTTAGGATGAAGGGTAGCGCTGGTACGTGTAAGGAATGCTGTGGGATTGGAGATGTTGAGGTTCTGGTCATGGATAAGATGGAAGCGTCTGTGAGGTATATACAGCAGGAATTGAGGGTTTTCTTCCTTAATTCATTCACGGGATGAGGGCGTCCCTGGCTAGGCAAGCATCCCTAATTGCCCAGAAGGCAGTCAACAGTCAACGACATTCTTCTGGGTCTGGAGTCACTTGTAGGCCAGACCAGCTAAGGATGGCAGTTTGTTTCCTTAAAGGGTGTCAGTGAGCCTGATGGATTTTTCCGACAATCTGAATGGTCATCATTAGCCTCTTAGTTCGAGAATAGGGATAACCCTGGGAATGATAGAACAGTCAATCTTATACCAGTGGTGGGCAAAGTATTGGAGACGGTTCTGAGAGACAAGATTTATGATTACATAGAAAATCATAGTTTGATTAGAGAGCGTCAGCATGGCTTTGTGAGGAGAATGTCATCCCTCACACACCTGATTGAATTCTTTGAAGATGTGAAAAAACACGTCGATGAAAGTCGACCAGTAAATGTGGTGAATAAGAATTTAAGCAAGGCGTTTGATAAGGTTCCCCATTCTCGCCTCATTCAGAAGTTAAGGAGGCATGAGACACAGTGAAATTTGGCTATATCAATGTGGACTTGGCTCGCCCATAGAAGTCAGAGGTGGCAGCAGATTGAAAGTATTCATCCTGGAGCTCAGTGACCAGTGTTGTTCCACAGTTATCTGCTTTTGGACCGGTGCTCTGTGTGATTTTTATACATGACTTTGATGAGGAAGTGGAATGGTGAGTTAGTAAGTTTGCTGATGACACGAAGGTTGGTGGAGTGATGGATAATGTGGAGGGCTGTTGTAGGTTGCAATAGGTCATTGACAGGATGCAGAGCTGAGCTGATAAGTGGCAGATAGATTTCAACATTAAAACGTGTGAAGCGATTTATTTTAAAAATGTGCATTTGCATACGGAATACAGGGTTAAAGGCAGAATTCTTAGCAGTGTGGAGGAACAGACCGATGTTGGGTTCCACGCCCACAGATCCCTCAAATTTGCCACCCAAGTTGATAGGGTTGTTAAGGAGGTATATGGTGTGTTGGCCTTCATTAGCAGGGGGATTGAGTTTAAGAGCAGCGAGTGTAATGCTTAGATCTATAAAGTTGTGGTTCAACCACACTTGGAATATTGTGTTCAGTTCTGTTTGCCTCATTATAGGAAAGATGTGGAAGCCTCAGAGAGTGTGCAGAGGAGATTTACCAGGATGCTGCCAGGACTGGAGGGCATGTCTTAAGAAGAAAGTTTGAGGGAGCTAGGGCATTTCTCCCCGGAGCGAAGAATAATGACTGGTGACTTGACAGAGGTGTACAAGATGTTGAGAGACATAAATAGAGTGGATAGCCAGTGTCTTTGCTTACAGCAGAAATGGTTATCAACAAGGGGCACAATTTTAAAGTGATTGGAGGAAGGTTTAGGGAAGCTGTCACAGTTAGATTCTTTACACAGAGAGTGGTGAGGGCGGTATGTTCTGCCAGCGGTGGTAGTAGAGTCAGATACATTAGGGACATATAAGAAGACTCTTGGATAGGCACATGGAAGTTAGTGCATTGAAGGTTACGTAGATTAGTCTGATCTTAGAATAGGATAAAATGCCGGCAAAACATTGAGGGCTGAAGTGCCTGTCCTGTGCTGTACAGTTCTATGTTCCAGGTTTCATCCAGGTTGTGGATTCTCATCAGTTGGTGAATGTATGAGGGAGTGAGGTGCGTGAGGGAGTGAGGTGCGTGAGGTAATGAGGTGTGTGAGGGAAAGAGGTGTGTGAGGTCAGGAAGCTGGGTGAGGCGTCAGGCGAAGACTTCCAGTTATGGTGTGCATTGTTACAGTCACCTGAGTGTCACCACAATATGTGTGGTTACCTACACCAAACAAAATTCACCAAGTTCAGTTATTAAAGTGATTTTTGGTTTGACGTTTGCTCCTGGTTTCTTCAGATACACTCTGTTGGGTGACCCATGAATTAATAGCTGACCATTCACAGACATGTAAAATTTTAATTTTGTACTGGTGAATATGGAGGTACAGTTATTGGATAAAGAGTTGGAGGGTTCACTGTGAGACACAACATGATGCAGAAGACTGTCAATTGTGGACGTTTTTTCTCAGTATCTGGTCCATAGGGCATATGTATGTACTCTTGGGGACATGCCAGATTTCAACACAAGTAACTTGTGCGGTTTGATTCTTACCCTCATTGTACATAAATCTGTCCCTGGGCCAGGCTCTGGCTGAAGAAGAATTTGTAAGACTTGGTTCCTGGTCAGTCATTGGTACCTAATTTAGACAACGTTTGTACCAACAGTGAGAGAAGTGATAGCCTGTTGGTTAGTTACCACTGCACAAGGTGGATTCCAAATGTTTTCTGTGAAGGAATGTTTGAAAGACTACCCTGACCCAGATTGGAAACACTCTGGACAGGTTCAGGAGCAGGCCACTGTCTCACTGAGTGCCACAAGCAGCTGTGAGGTCCAGTAGCACTCTGCCTGGATTCATGCCTTTCGGAATTCATTATTAATGTAGGTTGTGTTGCAAACTGATGGGTTTACTGAGCTGAACAATAATCAGGTGTTTGCCATGTTTGTGAATTTGGCAGTAATAAGATATGAGCTACATTTATACAACCGAACAATAACTGCATCATCTCTGAAAACAATTAAGTTGCGTCTATATTGATGGAACTAAAACATAAACACTGAACAATCTCTTATGATACAAAAGCAAAGAATGCACATTTTATTTTGGACCGAAAAATGACATGTTGTCTGATTATTCTGGTGATCACAATTACACATTGAATGTCAGTATTCAAATCTATATATTGTTGCTCTGTCACTTGCAAAGTGGTTGACCTCTGACTGATTGCTTATTCAGAGTGAGAAAACGATTGAACAATCAAATAGAATTATAAATTTTACACATTTAAATATTATCAATCAATTTAATTTCTCACGGACATGTGCGAGCTTCAGCTATTTGCCAACAATTCTATTAGTTTTAAATTAGTGATGGAAAAGAATAACCCCGATCTAAAAGTCGAAGTTCTAATTTGGAGAAAGGCCGATTTCGATGGTATTAGTAAAGATCTTTCAAAAGTTGATGGCAGCAGGTAAAGGGATGGGTGGAAAATGGGAAGCCTTCAGCAATGAGACAACGAGAGCCCAGAGACAGTATAGTCCTGTTTATTTGAAAGGAAAGGCTGGTAGGTATAGAGAGCGCTGGATGACTAAAGAAATTGTGTGTTTGGTTAAGAAAATTAAGGAGGCACATGTCAGGTATAGATAGGATCGGTCAAGTGAATCCTTAGAGTATAAAGACAGTCTGACTATACATAAGAGGGAAATCAGGAGGTCAAAAAGGGGACATGAGATAGCTTTGGCAAACAGCGTTAAGGAGAATCCAAAGGGAATTTACAAATACATTAAGGACAAAAGGGTAGATAGGGAGAGAATAGCGCCCCTCAAAGATCAGCAAGGCAACCTTTGTTTGTTGCTGAAGGAGATGGAGGAATTACTAAACAAGTATTTTGCATCACTGTTTACTGTGGAAAAGGACATGGAAGAAAAGGAATGTGGGGAAATAGACGGTGACATGTTGAAAAATGTCCACATGATCGAGGAAGATGTTCTGGATGGATAAAAGTGGATAACTCTCCACGACCTGATCAGAAGTAATCTAGAACTCTGTGGGAAGGTAGGGAAGTGATTGCTGGACTCCTTGCTGAGATATTTGTATCATTGATAGTCACAGGTGAGGTGCCGGAAGATTGGTAATTGGCTGATGTGGTAGCAGTATTTAAGAAAGTTGTTCAAGACAAGCCAAGGAACAATAAAACAATGAACCTTACACCGGTGGTGGGCAAGTTGTTGGAAGGAATTCTGCGGGACAGGTTGCGCATGTATTTGGAGAGGCAAGGACTGATTAGGGATAGTCAATATAGTTTTGCGTGTGTGAAATCATGTCTCACAAACTTGATTGAGTTTTTTGAAAGAGTAACAGAGAGGACTGATGAGAGCAGAGCAATGGACGTGATCTATATGAACTTCATTAAGTCGTCAAACAACGGTCACCATTGGAGATTGTTTGGTAAGGTTAGATCGCATGGAATACAAGACGAACTCGCAATTTGAATACGGAACTGACTCAAGTGTAGAAGACAGAGGGTGGTGGTGAAGTGTTGTTTTTCAGAGTGGATTCCTGTGACCAGTGGAGTGCCACAAGTTTTGGTGCTGGGTCCACTACTTTTCGTCATTTATATAAGTGATTTGGATTTGAGCATAAGAGGTATAGTTAGTAAGTTTACAGATGACACCAAAATTGGAGGTGCAGTGGACAGCGAAGCATGTTACCTTGGATTGGTACATGATCTTGGTTAGATTGGCCAGTGGGCTAAGGAGTGTCACTTGGAGATTAATTTAAATAAATGTGAGGTTATGAATTTCGGAAAATCAACATTTTGCAGAAATTATACACTTAATGGTAAGGTCCTAGGGAGTGTTGTTGAACCAAGATGCCTTGGAGTGCAGGTTCATAGCTCGTTGAAAATAGAATCGCAGATAGAAAGGATAGTGAAAAGGGTATTTGGTATGCTTTCCTATATTAGTTAGTGTATTCACTATTGGAGTTGGGAGATCATATTGCAGCTGTACCAGACATTGGTTCAGCCACTGTTGGAAGATTGCGTGCGATTCTGGTCTCCTTCCTTTCGGAAGGATGTTGTGAAACTTGAAAAGAATCCGAAAAGATTTACAAGGATGTTGCCAGAGTTGGAGAATTTGAGCTGTGGGGAGAGGTTGAATAGGCTGGGGCTGTTTTCTCTAGAGCATCGGATGCTGGGGGGTGACCTTACTGAGGTTTATAAAATCATGAGAGGCATGGATAGGGTAAATAGACAAGGTCTTTTCCCTCGTGTGGGGTAGTCCAGAACTAGATGGTATAAGTTTAGGGTGAGATCGGAAAGAAATAAAAGAGCCATAATGGGCAACGTTTTCACGCAGAGGGTGGTACGTGTATGGAATGAGCTGCCAGAGGAAGTGGGGGAGGCTAGTAACATTGTAAAATTGAAAATGCGTCTGGATGGGTATATGAATAGGAAGTGTTTAGAGAGCTATGGGCCGGGTGTAGGCAGGTGGGACTAGATTGGGTTAGGATATGTGATAGGCATGGACGAGTTTGAACAAAAGAGTCTGTGTCTGTGTTGTACATCTCTATGATTCTTTGATTCTAATTTAGAAATGACAATAATTTGACATGCACTGTCAAATAAATAAATGGTTTATATAATTAAACTGTAGCATACAATAAATTTAAAACTTGCATTTTTTAGAATGAATGGTAAAGAACAAAAGCAAGTAAATTACAGCACAGGAACAGGCCCTTCAACCCTCCAAGCCTGCACCGATCCAAATCCTCTACCTAAATATGTCACCTATTTTCTAAGGGTCTGTATCACTTTGCTTCCTACCTATTCGTGTATCTGTCTCGATGCTTCTTAAATGACACTGTCGCAAAACACTCCAAATGTGTTCTGATCAGAGCGTTTTAGAGCCTTAGAAATCCAACCATACTTTAATATCCAAGTCCTATCAAAGTTAATGCCATCCCTGTATTTGTTTTTTCTGATCAGACGGGCAACCTGAAATAATGATCTTATGATGGATAATAATAATCTTATTAAGTCGTTACAAAAGATGAACAATGATTAAATAATGCTGGGAAATGGAACCAGCCTTGAGAAAATTATCTGTGCTAATCCACGTGTTGCAGAATCCAGACAGGCTGCCAGCTACCCACAGATGCTTTGCAAACAAACCTGACAGCTACAGACCCGACAATACACTCCTGAAGTTGGACTTGAATGCGACAATGGAATGTTGCCCTTTGACCATAAATGTGCCAACCCCTGCTTGATTCTGATTCATCAGGGTAAACGAACCTGATCAATCCATTGGCAGACCCTTCATACCCTCCCAAAAGAAGACAAAGACTTGGAAGGATCTGCAAATCCCCACAGAAAGCGGTAACTCGAGAATAACCACTGAAAAAGAAGACACCTCCAAGACCATTGGATGAATAAGAAGAATTCACCACATGTAGACTGTTCAACCTCCAGTGGGGTGGTATGCAATCATTCAAAGTTAAGTTAAAGCATAACATAATTTGTTGTGTTTTTTCATTACTTAGTAATAAATGTTATTGTTCTAACATTAATCGTGTTCAATAAACAAATATTATTGTTTTTAAGAGTTGACTCAGTTCTTTGGCTGATTACAAGATTTCAAACACGTTGTGCGGCAGATATAACACCTTCTTAACGACTGACTCAAACTGCAAGTTAACATGAGACAATCTTGCACGAGAATGCGCAACTCTCTTTGCACTTCAGAATTCTGAATTTTCTCCCCATTTATAAAATAGCCCATGCCTCTCTTCTTCCTACCAAAATGCATCATCCTGCACTTTCTCAAGTTTGACTCCATCTGCCACTTCTTTTCCCAGTCTCCTACCCTGTCTAAATCCTTCTGCAGCCTCCCTGACTCCTCAACCTGACCCTCTACCTACCTTTGCATCATTGAAACACTTTGCCGAATGCCGTCAGTTCCTTCATCTAGATCGTTACTGCACAAAGTAAATCGTTGTAGCCCCAAAGCTACGCCTTGAGGAACAGCAGTAGTCATCGGCTACAATCCTGAGAAGGACCCTTTTATCCCCATTCTTTGCTTTCTGCCAGACAGCGAAGTAGCGTGCTTCCAACACCAGGGACACTTATCTTCTTCAACAGCTTCCTGTGCGGTACCTTGTCATCGTCGTTCTTGAAGTCCAGATAGATAGCATTCCTTAGCTCTCCTTGGTGTAATGTGCTTGTTAAATCCTCAAAGAATTCTAACAGATTCATTAGCATGATCTCCTCTTGATGAGTAGTAAATATTAACTCCTAGTAAATATTTACTCCTAGCTGGGAGTAAATACTACTACTGGAAAGGTATGATCTTGTTGGATGAGCACAACGCCAGTGACATCAGTAGCATGATAAGACATTGATAACAATTGGGATCGGTAAATCAGTCAATTACTTTGAGAGAACACATCCTGTGCTGTCAGTGCCAATGCTTTCAAAATGACCAAAAATGTGTTATGACAGTACAACACAATATTGGCATTTAGGAACCTGTAAGGCACAAAGTTTTTAATTTTTCACTGATAAGTCATAACCAAATACTTGAGAGTCAACAGAAATGTTAGCTTAACTGTTCCCTTTCAGATCAGACAAATATCCACAGTCCAAAAGAAAAAGAAAGTTTAAAGTGTTAGAAAACCTGAGCAGGTTCTCATCAGAGAGAAACACAATTAACTTTTTGAGTGCAATATGAGTTTTTCAGAACACATCGTATTAGACTCAATATGCTTTCTCTGCTTCTCGCTCCAGACCCTGACTCATCTGCTGTGTTTTGTCCAAGTTTTCTGTTTGTATTTCAGATTTGCATTTTCCTCAGTATTCCCCAGCAAAGGGAGTCAGTTTTTTAAGCGGTGGGCGGTAAGGCACATCATTGGTTAGCCCGGCCGTCTCATAGAAACAGGGACTCGGTTTGGGGGCGGGGAGGGAAGTATGGTGTCTCAGTGGATAGCACGGCTGTCTCAGAACAAGGGACCCAGTTTGGGGGAAGGGGCAGGGGGATATGGTGTCTCGGTGGTTAGCACGGCTGTCTCAAATTATTAGAGACCCGGTTTGGAGGGCGAGGGGAAGGGCGGCATGGTGTCTCGGTGGTTAGCACGTCTGTTTCACAGTATCACGGACCCCGTTTGCTTCCATCATCACGACTGTTTGTACTGAGTTTCACTTTCTCCCATGTCTGCACATGCTTCCTGCAGGTGCTCCACGTTCCTGCCACAGTTCAAACAGATTACATGGACTGATCATGCTAAATTACCCAGCATATCCAGCTAGGTGTGTTAGCTATGGGAGACGTAGGGATAGGGTACGAGGCAGGTTAGTCAATGGAAATGCAGGAGTCGGGTATGAGGTGAGTCTCTGCTCAGCGTTCTTCTGAGTGTCAGTGCGGACTCGTTGGACCAATGTCCCATAAAATAACAAAGAAAAGGGTAAATCAAATAAAGAAAGATTCTGGAAAGATTCAAATAGAATCAGAGTGCTGGAGAAACGGAGCAGGTTTGGCTGCCTCTGTTCAGAGAAAAACAGAGTTAGCATTTTGAGTCCACTCATCATGTATCAGATCTGAAAGCAGCAAGGAAGTAGCGCAATGTGCGTTGGTGGGTCGGGGGCGGGTAAGGGGAGAGATTAATATGTAGAGATATAGAGGAATAGATGTAATAAACAAAGGGATTATTAATATTCAGCTGCGATGGAAATATGTTGTGAGAGTATTTTCATTTATTTTTCACGTTTTCCCATATCCCTGAGTATCATATGCGTGTAGGTATATATCCAAGTCTCTGATTGAAGAGACTTCTGTCCCCTCGAACTCTCTTTCCTGAGAGTGTCATCTTCTTTTCTTCATTAATGGGACATGGGTATTGTTGGCTGTGCCAGCAATTATTTCTCTTTCCTAGTTGCTATCGATAAGGTGTTGGGGAACAGCCTTTCTGAACCTGTGCTGTCGGCTGCCAGTGCATAGGTCTGTCTGGCTTCACTTCTTTGAGACTTTGTAGTGTTCTAACTGAATCGCTGGCTTGGACATTTCAAATTGCATTGGTCGAAGGACACGAGTGAACCAGGGGCTTTTAGTTTTAAAAGCCATTTGTATTTCATTAGATTGCTCATTTCAAATATTTTATTGATTTAATTCACCATCAGCTGGTGCGGGATTGAAGTCAGGTGTTTGGCTCATTACCTGGGTCTTTGGATTAATAGTCTGGAGAAAATACCGCTAGACCATCACCTCCCCAGCATCTCCACCAGCAAAAGCGGTTTTGCCATTATCCTGACTGAGGTACAGAAAATTGCGCATTTACGTTGTCAGCTGCTTCCAAGGAGAGCATAGGTATTTATATTTCAGGTCACTGGGACTGCACAGAGATGTAACAGGTTATCCTATTTAAGGATTTGAATCTCCAGCATAAATCTCCGCTCCAAGATTGTTGCTCCCAATATTTCCCACTGCATCACTATCTTGTTTCAGACAGACAGAGGCCTAAGCCATCTTATGATTTGGTCAAGTCTCATTTTAGTCGAGTTTCACGGAGGATTTCTCTCCACAAGGTTAATTGTATTTTCTCATGATGCCATTCCCAATCTGTCTCATTAACTACCCTCCATGCCCGCGTGATCTTCCTCCTATCTGACACTAACCGGATGATTTTCCCTTCGTCATAACAACTTCCCACTGCCTGGATATTCCAGAATTCACTGGCCTCCCTGTTACAGGGGGCATCTTTAAAAAGTCATTAAACTCTTGGATTATCAATCTGAAATTGCCCTGGACCTGGACATGTCAGAGGGGGTAAAACTGGATCCCATTTTGTGGCCAAGCCCCTGAGGTTCTGATGGGTGGCATTGTGCAGGAAAGGGACATTATCTTCCTCTAGGACTGGCAGGTGAAGCCATGACACTAGACCCTGCCACCTTGGTCCCAGGCTAACCCCTGGGTCAGTGAGGTGCCAGCCTTCTGGGTGAATACCCAGCAGTTTAGGAAAGGGGTCAGTGACCTTCTCCACTCCACCAGAGTAAGTGCCAACACCTGCACTTTGTGACGTCGCCCGCTCCCTCTTTCTATTACTGCACCCACCCACCCCTCCCCACCAAGTCTCATGTTATCTCTTTCTTACTGAATGCAGCACCTTCTCTCGGTGTCTCTTTAATGTCTTCTCTGGCCCTCTCCCCAACTTTGCCTGGTGTCTGTGCCGCCTATTCACTCACTCAGGACAACACGCCACCTTTCCCTCAGCTGTATCAGCAAAAACGATGCACCAACCACTTCCATCTCCCTCATGCTTTTTTCGTAATTCTCTCATTCCAGAATGAATGATCCCATAATAGGGCAGAAAAAGCCAAGAGGGATAGGGGTCTCACCAATATTCAGCTCCTCACCCCCTTACAGGGGAATGATCCTGACCCCAACAACCACGAGAGGCTGACTGACCGTGTCCAAGCTCCTGGACTGGGACCTGAGACTCCCCCTGACTGACTGTGCTGGGCAACGTGACTGATTATAGACAATGATGTCAAGCTTCCTGGTTTTATGCCTGTGCTAAACACCACGATAATTCAGCGGGCAGGTGAGCCTGGTAGCTCTGGATTAGGGAAAACGCTGCTAAAGGCAGCTCAAAGTTAGTGTGTACAAATAGAGTGAGCAGCCCAGAGGGACAGTCAATGAGTTGGGGTGTGTCCCTGAGCACAGTGTCCTTGCAGCAGCATTGAGTGTGTCTCAACATGGAGTGAGCAGTCCAGAGGGACAGTGCATGAGCTGGGTGTGTGTCCCTAAGCGCAGAGTCCTTGCAGCAGGATTGAAATGAGAGTTGTCAGTGCACCATCATCTTCAACGCTGAAGTATAGAAGTGTACTGTCAATGGGTCGGAGATGTGCTGGGATGGAATGGTGAGGCTGGCATGTGACAGATACCAGCATTGGTGGGTATGGAGTACATGCAGCTTCTGTCTGTGCAGTGTCCACCGAGACGTTGGTGTCAAGGGAAGAAGGCCACAGGAGCGAGGGGCAAGATGGAGTCACCAATTACCAGCTCTGACGTTCATGTCAAATTCTCCATATTTAGTTTCCCCATCGTGGGAAGGAGGAAATGAAACTGCAATGATGAGGGGGGAATTTACATGAATGTGACTGTTGATCATCAGTAATCATTCAGTCAACATCCCGCCACTCCCGCACTCAAATCCTGTCTCTAAGAACAGAATAACACAGGAACCTGCCCAATGGCCCGGCAAGCTCGCACTGACGCAAGTGGCCTTTCAAAAGTTAAAAAGAAAGCTTTTGCCACTACACGTTCGATGTCATTCTATTCCCTGTCTACTCATCACTGTGCCAAATTACCTCTTAAACCACTGATGCCCAGGTGCAAAAATAAAATTGCCCAATTTCTCATTCTGGCTAATACCCTACAAACCAGACAACATTCTGGTAATTTCTTCCATACCCCCTAGAAAACCTCCACATCGTCCTGCTGGTGTGTAACCAATACTGTACACAATTTTCCAAATGTGCCCGAACTAAGTTTCTCTACAGCTGCAATATGACCTGCTAATTGTCATACTGCATGCACCGATGCATGTCTGCATTTTTACCATCAGTCTTCTTGATCACCCTCTCCACCCGTGTTACCACTTTCAGGGAACTGTGGAGCTGTACACCCAGATCACTTCGGATGTTGATGCAACCAAATGATTTGTCCTTCTAATTAAGACTTCTCTCCTGCATTAGACGTTCTAAAATGCATCACGTCACATTTGTACAGATTAAATAATATCTGTGTTTTCTCTGTCCAAGTCTTAGCCGACCTACATCCTGCTGTATCCTCTCACAATCATCCTTTCGATCTGCAACTCCCCCAATTTATTCACAAATCTCCAGTCACAAAATCAGTGTTCCACCGCTAACGTCTATGAACAAACATTTCTCAATCGATCTTACTAACTGACCTTTGATCCCATTTGAATTCACCTTCTGTATGAGCCTGCTAAAAGAAACTATATCAAAAATCTTTATGAGGTCTATAAAGCCAATATCCAGCCCCATGCCCTCATCAATCAATTTTGTCACTTCCTCAAAATATTCAATCAAGTTTGTAAGACATGTTTTTTCTCGTCCAAACAAAATCATGTTGCCTATCGCTAATAAGTCCATACGTTTTCCAAATGTTAGTCAATCCTGTATCTGAGAATCTTCTTCAAAACATTTCACGAACACTTATATAAAGCTCAAAACCTGAAATTTCTTGGATTAACCCTGTTGCCACTTTACAGCAAATAACCAACATGAGCTATTTTTTCTAGCTCTCTGGAAGCTCTCTTGTGACCGAAGAGCACAGAAAGTGTGCGCACAGGGCCTAGAAATTTGCTCCCCTGATTCACTCAGTGGTCTGGGATTGATCCCAAAGTATCCTGGAGATTTGTCTCCCTGAATGCTTTTCAAAACACCCAGCACATCCTCCTTTTTAAAGTATCGAAATGCTCTGGAATATTAGCATCTCCTTTTCTAGACTCGCCATCCACCATGTCCTTCTCCTTTGTGATGCGAAGTATTCGTTAAGGACTTCACACACTTCCTCCAGCTCCACGCATTAATTCCCTACTTGGTCCTTAAGTGGGTGTACTCTTTCCCTGGCTACTCTCTTACTCCTGATAAACCGATTTGGGATTTTCCTCAACCCTGTTTATGAAAGACATTTCATGTTGCCTTTGAGCTATTTTTTCCACTTCCGTGTTTACGTTTTTCCTGTTTCTTAGGTTTTTATTTTCGAGGCCCCTGAGTGCCTTCAATTTACAAACACTTGCAGGTGCTTCATTTTTCTTTTAGATTGAGCTCACAAATTCTCTTGTCGTCAAAGGTTCCGAAGTCTTGCCATATTTACCATCCTGTCTTGATGACCAAATCGCATATTTCTAAATGCAGTGACATCGAGAAGGGCCTGTGGGCTTCGCAGACAATTCTCCTAGCTTCATTACGATAGCCCACATTGTTTAGTTCCCTTTAAGTTTAAACTAAAATTAAGAAAGCTATTCAAACCTTCTACATGTACATGTGGTTTCTATTGATTGCCTTGTATGATACTTACTTATTTTTGTTCTGTGTGTGGGTAACAAAACTGCTAAAGATCGTTTGTTTCTTTCCAGCATCATTTCACACACACCAGTTGCTTTCTGATTTCTCTTTGCTCTCTCCTCCAGGTCCCATACTCTTCTCGGCTTTCTGTAGTATTAAGTTCACACTGTCTAATGTATTCTTTCCTGTTCTGTCAGTGTTTTCCCAGACTTCACGTGAGTTCTGGAATAAGCAGCCTAATGTTTTTTTTTATTTTGCCAGAACACGTTTTCTTGAAAGCAGTTTAATCTCCCCTCAGACTACCTGCCACTGCTCTGATTGTGATTTATCTTCTCGTTATTGTTTCCTGTTCACTTCAATGAAATCTCTTCTCAGCTTAATAAAATTAAATTGGATCATACTAAAACCCAAATCTTAGTCTAACTTTGTCCATTATAATACTTATGTTGGAGTCAAATGAATTATGATCACTATTCCATAATTTTTTTCCCCCATTCAAATGGTAGTGTTAATGAGTGCAGATGGTGCTGTTTAAGGAGTGCCACTGCACTTACACCTGCTGTTGAGTGTTGGTGTGGTGGAGTCCATTCAAGTCGGCTGCTTTGTCTTAGGTCGTGTCAAACTATTTGAGTACTATTGGAGCTGCACTTATTCAGACAAGTGGGGATTATTGCATCATATTCCTGACTTGAACTGTGGAGATAATGGACAGGCTTTTGGAAGACAGGAGAAAGTATTAGATTAGATTAGATTAGATTACTTACAGTGTGGAAACAGGCCCTTCGGCCCAACAAGTCCACACCGCCCCGCCGAAGCGTACCCACCCATATCCCTACATCTACATCTACATCGACATCGACCCCTTACCTAACATTACGGGCAATTTAGCATGGCCAATTCACCTGACCTATTCTAGATTCACAGTTCCTAAATTCTGATTTGATTTTCTCGCCTCAGCATCTGTATGATTTTGGATAAACCTCAGAATGTTAGTTTCTGGATTAGAGGTGGGCAAAAGCCCTTCATCGATTTTACTGCTCCTCAGATGCTATCTGAACTGCTGTGTTCTTCCAGCACCACTAATCCAGAATCTGGTTTCCACAATCTGCAGTCATTGTTTTTACCTCAGAATGTTAGTGCCAATAGATTCAGCAATGGTGATGTCTTTGGATGTTGAATACCGATGGTGAGTTGGTTGATGATGGCTGTTGTCTGACATTAGTGAGGCACAAATATTGCTTGTTACTTGTCAGCCCAGGCCTGGCCGTTGTCTAAATCCTGTTTTAATCGGGCTGATTTTGCGATCTGTGGAGTGGAGAATAACAAATTCATGAGCAAACACTCCACTATCCTTCCTGAGATTTCCACAAATATTTCGCAATGCTGTACCTTTCCCAGGTGCAAAGTGTGAAGCCAGTTTATTTCAACAATAAGTTGGTCACAGGGCTGTGTAAACGCCTCCAACGTAACCTGTAATCTCACTCCAGGGAGAGGACTGTACTCAAAATGCCCATCAACTGTTTTGATTCTGGAACTTGCCAGGCATGAGTGGGTGACGTATGCATTATGCTGGAGTCCCATCCCCTCATGTATTCACGAGGTGACAGAAGCCATGTCTGACCGTGAGGTGAATATGTTGGTTCTGTACCAGCAGACGAAGCAACAGAAAATCGTTTTGGAAATGCTAGAGAACAGAGTGATTGATGAAAGTGAGCAAGTTAAGAAATTTGGAATTACTAAATTCGAAGTAGCAGAAAAACTAATTGTGTTGAAGGTTGGTAAGCTACTGAAACAGATGAGTGATGACATTAGAGGGCCACAGAGATAGGTTTGGAAAATTGAGCTGGCTGGATAACTCCTTTCAGAGCTGGTGCAGATACGATGTATCAATGGCCTCCTTCTGGTATTGCCTTTTCCTTAATTACAGAAGGAGGTCAAATCTGTTTAGATTATGAAAATGATCTTGCAAACTGGAAAGTATCTATTCTGACCACACATATTTAAAACGGCGGAGATTGAAATTACAAACCAACTGGTGGATAAGTTGATGTCATTTGGGAGGAAAATGTTAGCAATTTTTGTAATTAATCATAAATAGGTCATTGTAGAGTAATGATATGACTTAGCAGCATCAATCTAGATTCAGGACAGGAGAACTATCTTTGAAAAAGGTTTTGATGTTTACGGAGGTGATGCCATCGATGAATTAGAACCAGTGGGAACGATGTATTTGAATTTTCAGAAGAAGGTTGACACAGTTGGACACAGGTGAGAGAACAAAGTTACAGTCCTTGGGTAATGGGCGGGGGGGGGGGGGTGAATATCCAACATGGATAGAGAATTGGATAATGGAGAGAATACAGAGATTATGGTCCTCCTTTGGACAGATGGCCACTGCACATTATGTACGACATGTATCAGTGCTTGAGCACCGCTATTGTAACGCAGAGAAATGATTTGAATGTGAACAACACATACATTCCTTTACATTTTATATTTATTAGAAGGTGAGAGCTTGGGAAGTGCTTCTGGTAAAAAGGACCTGGAGGTCCTTGGTCATAAGCCATTAGCAGAATTCATTCAGGGCATCTATTAATCAGGACAGGAAATGAAATGCTACCCTTCATTACACAATGAATCATGTGTAAGAGTTGTGAAGTGTTGTTAAGGCAGTATTTCACCTATTGTCGACAGACTTTTTCTCCTTTATAAGCAATGACCTCCTTGTCACAGAGACAGTGCAAAGGAGTTTTGTCAGAATAATTTCTGGGATGATGGCACCACGAGGCGTGTGTGAAGGAAATGGCTGTTCAAATTGTAGCACCGTGAGAGAATAAGAGCTGACTTCATCGAAACTTGAAGATTATGAACTAACACACATTATTTCCATTGAAAGACATTGGTAGCATGAAAAATAGCATTTTCCCCGCGATATGTGCTTCTTGCTAATTTATGTACCTCTGTGGAGCCCGCATGTTGGTTAAGAGACAGCTTCAGGCTCTGAATGAACTCTCAGCGCCTCAATGTGCAAATAGTATGTGACACTGCACTGCACATCACATTGCAACTGCCGATAGATTTGTGAACAATGCTTTAGTACTGTAAGTGTTAGCCATTCCCACTCACTTCTGTCCATACTAGAGAACACCGGTCTACCTTCTCGGAGATGGAAGCTGCCTCCTTGCGTCTTTACAGAAAACATTGGTCTTCCCTCTTCATTGTCAACAAACGACGTTTATGTATCAATTGTTTACCATTAGCAATGGAGCCAGGAGGAACAACATGGAGCAGTCTATCTGTGCAGTTTCTACTTCACTAGTTTCTCATGTTGGTTGTCGATAACATCCTCCTATTTCTGTAGAAGGAGGTCAAGCGGCTGAGTGGTCGCCTTCTAATCTCATGAGGATGGCTCAAGGGCCTGACTGGGAAACACGTGTTTCCTGTTAAACAGCTCAATGTGTTTGACTGGGCTCCTTCTCTTCCTGTGTAATAGGCAAAGGGGAGTGAATGGGCTATCGCTACTCTTATCCAATAATGGTAATAGGCTGAATGACCTCCTCACATTCCTGTTAAGTGAGCTTGAGCTGCAGAATAAGCTCGTCCGTTTACTGTGGAAATGCACAGTGTCCAGCAGCACTGTTACATGATTGTTACTGACACTTTAACAGCACATTACTGAATGTTGGAAAAAGTGAGGACTGCAGCTGCTGGAGACCAGAGTTGAAAAGTGTGGTTCTGGAAAAGCGCAGCAGACCAGGCAGCATCCGAGGAGCAGGAGAATCGACGTTTCGCGCATATGCCCTTCTTCTGCAATGAGGCAGGTGTGCCAAGCGGAATGTGATAAACGTTAGGGGGGCGGGATTTGTGGGAGGGTCGCTGGGAATAAGATAGGTGGAAGGAGGTGAGGGTGAGGGTGATAGGCCGGAGAGGGGGTTGGGGGGCGGGAAGAAGATTGCAGGTCAAGAGGGCGGTGCTGAATCCGGGGATGGGACTGAGGTATGGTGGGGGGAGGAGAAATGAGGAAGCTGGAGAAATCTACATTCATCCCGTGTGGTTGGAGGGTTCCTAGGCGGAAAATGAGGCGTTCTTCCTCCAGGCGTCGTGTGGCCAGGGTCTAGAGATGGGGGAGTCTAAGGACCTACATGTCCTGAGTGGGAGGGGGAGTTAAAGTGTTCAGCCACGGTAGTTAGATTGGCTTGTGCGGGTTTCCCAGAGGTGTTCCCTGAAGCGTTCTGAAAATAGGCGACCTGTCTCCCCAGTGTAGAGGAGATCACATCGAGTGCAGTGGATACAGTAAATGATGTGCGTGGAGGTGCAGGAGAATTTGCAACAGGTATGGAAGGATCCATTGGGGCCTTGGAGGGAGGTGAGGGGGGAGGTGTGGGAGCAAGTTTTGCACTTCCTGTGGTTGCAGGGGAAGGTTCCAGGAGTGGAGGTTGGCTTGGTGGGAGGTTCTTCACGCCCCCCCACCCCCTCTCCGGCCTATCACTCTCACCTTCACCTCCTTCCACCTATCGTATTCCCAGCGCCCCTTCCCCAAATTCCAACCACACACCCTCACATTTTACCTCAGCCCGCTTGGCACACCAGTCTCATTTCCGAAGAAGGGCTTATGCCTGAAATGTCGATTCTCCTGCCCCTCGGATGCTGCCTATCCTGCTACGCTTTTCCAGTACCACACTTTTCAATACTGAATGTTGTCCAGGTCTTCCTACACATGGACACAGACTGCTTCAGGAGCTGAGGGGGAACTAGTTGTCCTGAACATTGTGCGATCTTTATTGAATTTCGCCACATCTGAGCTGGTGAGGGGTGGGGGTGACACTGAGTAGTAACTGAGAATGCTTGTGCTGAGGATCTCCCGCAGAGATATCCCAGGACTGAGATGGTAGATATCCAAGAAACACAAACATCTTCTTTGTACTGAATCACTTCAACAAGTGGGGAGGTTACTATTGATTTCCATTAAGTTCCATTTTGTTTGGGCTCCTTAATACCATCCTCAGTTAAATACTGCCTTGTTAGCAGGGTCAGTTACTCTTCCCAGTGTTCATATCTTTTGTTGGTGTCAATAGGTCACAGTGTATGTGTGGAACGTGTTTCCTTCTCACAGAATGGAGTGATTGCCGGACTTCTCTATTCCAGAGAGGAAGGAGAGATAGATTACTGAGATAGTTGGAAGACTGAATGGATGGATGTTTGACATATCAGGTACTCCAGCAGTTGGGGCCGAGAGCAGATCTGCCATTACCCTATTGAAGGGAAAATCAGGCTGTTGGGGATGAATGACCTACTTCTGCTTCTTATGTTCTTGTATTCTGTTATTGGATGGTTCATCGTTGCTATTTTCCTGGAAGTCCTGTGAAGGAATGTTGCAGTCAGAGAGACCAAACGATTTTGTGAGCAATATCTGGGTGCGATATGAGGGCTGTATTCACTGTGAAACTGGATCTACACCATGATAAATAAATGAAGACAGGGGACCATCTGTTATGATAGAGGAGGGGCCTGTTTTACAGCAACACACACTCTTTCCCCAAGAACGTTATCCAATCCACACAAAACCATGTTTGACTGTCTTCAGGGGTTGAATGGTGTCCTCTGTTTCTATGCACCACCTACCCAGGAGCAAGTGGTCTCCAACTGCTCCTGAGAAGCAGGTTTAAGAGACTGAATGGAATGGGGCAATGTAGGACGAAGGAACAAGAGTGAGTCCCTGCACCACCAGGCACTAAGATTGTGCTTGTTCAGCTTGCAGTCTCAGCCTTACGTTCATTCTTCTTGAGCCAGTTTCCCATCAAAGAATTTACTAACACACTTCTGAAGAAATGCAAACACACGGGTACCACAGGCTTGTGTGGCAGAAATTTCCCACTCAAGCGTTCTTTGGAGAATTTCTCTGCATCCATGTTCCTACCGCGATCGGAGAGTCATTTTTCTGTTTCTGGTCCCCCTCCATAGGTCATGACAAATTTCAGCGTAACCAAGTGCATGATATGGCAAATGATATCGGTCTCAGACTGGGTCAGGTTCAGTGTTACCAACAAGTCAGGCGGTTTTATTATATTTGTAAAAATATCTAATCTAAACCCAAATTTACTTAAATGACGATGGAAAGGTAACTGACATAAAGTTTGGACATTGACATTGATGTCGTCTCTGAATAATCATGTACTGATGCAGTATGTACATTAAGTTTATTTTTCTATACATATGAGACACAGAGACATGTACACAAAGAAACACACGCATACACACACACACACACGTCTGAAGGCAGACAGGAAAAAATGAAACTCTGCAGAATATAAGTTCAGAAGAGTTTTGACCAAATAACAGCTAATTTCATGACAAAGGGAAAATTAAGATTGTCTCAATTTTTATTCTGTTTTACAGATGGAATTCCTTCCAGGAACAGTTGGATTTGGGAGAATTGACTTTTCTGCAGGGAGTGGAGCGATCTAAATAAATCCTCAAAAGGAACCCTCCATGCGTGGTAAAGATGACTGATGTGTTTTCATATGTTGCTGTAAAGAAGGAAGGCTAAAGTGATAGAACAATGGCCAGTTCTTCTCAGACAAGTTACATTTTCTCCCTCTTTGAGCTGAAACATAAAGGAATGTTACCCCAAAACCAACCTAGACCATGTAAGGTTACACTGAATATTCCTCTGATTACATAGTGAATCCCTGTTATCGTCTGCATTTATGAGTAGGATTCATGACGAAGGGCTCCTGTTCGAAACGTCGATTCTCCTGCTCCTGAGATGCTGCCTGACCTGCTGTGCTTTTCCAGCAACACATTTTTCAGCTCTGATCTCCAGCATCTTCAGTCCTCACTTTCTCCTTTCTCTTCTATTCCAAGCTGTTTCTCCTGGAGTTTGAGAAAGGGGGGAGGAAGTGTAGGTGGGAGTAGATGGCACTGGTGTAAGTGCTGGTGCAGTTGGGAGGGAACAGTCCAGAGGGAGCGAGTCCACAGTGTTGCATCCATGCAGTAGTATTAGTGAGGGATATATAGTAGAGGGGAAAGAGAGAGAGAGAGAGAGAGGGAAGGTGCTTCTTACACCAATGAGAGTGTTGGAGCATGAGCCTTGTTCGGGGGTCGGTGCTATAACAGATATACAGGGAGCAGAGAGAATGCGGTGACCGTAATGCTGACAGAGCGGAGAAGGTTTTTGATGCTTTTCCTGCATTGCTGGACATTTCTTCAGACCGCAGATACTGCACTGAAATGCTCGGTGGGTCCAGTGGTGTGGCCCACTCAGGGAAGAGAATTGTCCCCCTCTCGGCCAGCCCATCCACCCGGACCTCCATGCCCCTGTTAACAAACCTTGTTGTAATTGTCCCTTATCTGCCATGCTCAGGGTAAGCTGTGCAGGGCAGCTCCAATCTGAGAAAGCTTAACCGTGTGCTCATTGGTCTTTTAAAGATGGCAACAGTGTCAGTGATAACGGAATATCCAGGGGCATCCGAGTGATGTTGTGTACCTCCAGCCATGATGGATGGGAGAATTGGGCTGGCATTCAATGAGAGGGATACCATGGGGTGGAGTAAGTAGTTAATGTGGTGGGTTCGATAAGACAGCAAAAGCAAACTATCTCGGCCTCCTGCAGACGATTCCTCTTTCATACTCAATGAAAAGTACACTGACACAAATTACTGTTAGATTCAGCCCAATGAGTCGAAGACTCTGCTAAGCCCATTCCAAGTTACAAAGCTGCAGCTTGTCCAATACAGAGAAGGAGATAAACATGACCTACCCTTGGGAAATAAGGCAGTGGGAGCGGGTGACTGAGATAACAATGGGGGAACACTTTGTGACAAGTCATCATAGTCCTATCAGTTTTAAAATACAGATGGAAAAAAGATGAACCAGGACTAAAACTTAAAGTTCTAAATTGTTAAAAAGCCAATTTTGATAATATTACTCAAGAAATTTCCAAAGTCGATTGGCATAGATATTGGCAGATAAGGGGCCAGCTGAGAAGTGGAAAGACTTCAAAAATGAGATGTCAAGAGCAGAGAGATAGAATATCCATGTTAGGGTGAAAGATATGTCTGATAGGTGTAAGGAATGCTGGAGGATTGGAAAAAAATAGGTTCTGTTCACAGATTAAAAGGAAGCTTATGTCAGGTATAGACAGCAGAAATGGAGGTTTTTTTTAATTAATTCATTCATGGAATGAGAGTGTCGTTGGCTAGGCCAGCATCTATTACCCATCCCTAATTGTCCAGTGGGCAGTTAAGAGTCAACCACATTGTTATGGATCTGGAATCAATGTAGGCCAGAACAGGTAAGGATGGCAGATTGATTCCTTCAAGGACGTTAGTGAACCAGATGGATTTTAAAGACAATCGAAATGGTCATCACTAGTCTCCTATTTCCTGATTTAAAGTGAATCACTAGAAGACTCTGAAGGCAACAGGAGTATACATAAGAGGGAAATCAGGAGCGCAAAAAGGGGGCATGTGATAACTTTGGGAAATTAGGTTAAGGAGAATCCAAAACAATTCTACAAATACATTTAGGAAAAAAAAACTCGGGAGAGAACCGGGTCCCTTAAAGATCAGAAAGGCCGCAGGTGTGGAGAAATGCAGGGGATGCGGGTAGCATAGAACGAATATTTTGTATCAGTATTTACTGTGCAGGAAATGGAAGTGGGAGGACTTGGGAAATAAATAGTGTTATCTTGTAAAGTGTCTATATTACAGAGGAGATGCTGGAGGTCTTAAAATGTACAAATGTGGATCAATGTCCACAACGTTATTCTATATATGCTAGAACTTTGAGAGATGCTGGGGAAATGACTGCTGGGACCCATGCGGAGATATTTGTATCATCAATAGCTACAGGTGAGGTACTGGATGACTAGAGATTGCCTATCGTGGTGCCACTACTTAAAGGGTTTAAGAAGAGTGATAAGGAAAACCCAGTGAGCCTGAGTCAGTGGTGGGTAAGGTGTTGGAGGGGATTATGAGGCACAGGATCTGCATGTATTTTGAAATACAACGACTGATTAGGGGTAGACAACATGGTTTTGTCCAAGTGATATTGTGTCTCACTAACTTGACTGAGTTGTTTTGAAGAAGTGACTAAGAAGGTTAATTGAGGCAGAAAGGTGTACATTGTTGATATGGACTTTGCTAAGGCGTTTAACAAGGTTGTGTATGGGCATTTGATAATAAGGTTGGTTCTAATGAAATGCGTGGTGAACTAGCCATTTGGATACAAAATTGGCTCGAAGGTAGGAGACAGAGAGTAGTGGTGGAGGGTTGCAAGAAACTGGCAAAGGTTTGCAATGCTCCTCATGCTGGGCAGATTGTCCAGTTTAGGGAGTAATCCACTAGCATGGTCTGCACAGCTCTCCATCCTGCCTTGTCCCAGTTTATGGTGTCTGGGATGGTTCTGTGAGGCAGATTCAGACTTTGAGGCAATGGACCATTCCAGCTGATCTGGCAACGTCTTTATTCAACGTTTACCTTCTTGTGATTGGACCAACCATTATCTCCCTTCTCCAGTTACTTCCTCTCCCCTGTATTCTTATCCACACTTTCACGAAGTCATCCATTAATTAATCTTTGTGTTTTCTATATCTTTCCATGACCTTTGTTTTTGGCTCGCTTGTGTATCGAGTGCTGGCATTGTGAAGCTCAGAAACAATGAATTGGTGTGTGTCGGGCTGTTGTTCACTTCCTGGTGTGTCCCCTCTGGTGCTCCATGTAGGGCAGGGTGATTCCAGCAGCTTTGGCTCACGCCTTTGAAACTTGGTCTGTGCCTGTCCACTGAACACCTGTGCTTACTCCTCTCTGATGATCGTGCGGTCAGTAACATAAAGAAGCCCCTCGAATATTGTTGTAAAGGACCAGGTATTGAACTTGTAGCTGAGGGGCTTCTGACTGACTCCTGTTATTGAATAGTTAGTGGAGGTGCTAGGGATGATTTGCTGGAGGCTGTGTTATAAGCTGCCTCAGACATTCAGGAACCTGGAGATTTGGTGACCCAACTCTGGATGGAACATGGGGACTGTGGTTACAGCATCTGGGTCTGTAACATTAACAGCAAATGTAGCAGACGCTGCAGAGAGGGCCAGCTCTGAAACCTCGGAGTGTGTGTGTGTGAGGAAAGGGATCTGCCAAATAATTCTGCGTCTTAGCCTGAAGAAGCACGCATTCTCACTCGCCCCGTTACATACACTGATGTTCACTCTCCCTATCCGCTCCACACACACACACTCACACTCCCTGTCTCACATGTGTTCACTCAACACTCTGCTCTGTCACAAGCATGCACACCCACAATCACTCTGTCTCCCTTCCGCACTCACACACACTCTCTTCTTCAGTCTCTCTCACCTAAAAACATTGTCTCTCTTCTCTTCCCTTCACACAGACACCCCCTGACACGCACGCATATGCACACACACACACACACACACACACACACACACACACACACACGTATGCACGTTTAAATCTGCGGTGTGAATTTGCGTTTGCAAGTTTGTATTTGCAGATATACTTTATTTTGTCCCAGAAACATACAATTTGGTGACAGTCAGTCAATGCGGTATTTTATAAACTCCTACTTTGGGAACAAACTCAGTCTGACTCCAGCCGAAGACACAGACAGATTCCAAACAAGATCTTCCTCCTGAAATACATTGTCTGACCGGAGGGATCACCTCCTTTACATTGATAATGCCTGCAGATATCTCCAGGCATTCTGGAAGAAATTCTGTGATTTGCACATTAGTCAATGAAAACCTGCACATCCATTCTAAGTGTTTCAGGATTTAAGAGCCATTTTAGGTGTGTACAATTCATGCGCATGAGTTGTATAACCCTTTGATCTTTTCCTTATAACTTCTGTGTTTAAGGTCTTCCTCTCTCTAACCTGATGAAGGAGCAGCGCTATGGAAGCTTGTGTTCTCAAATAAAACCTTGGATTCTAACCTACTGTCATGTGATTTTTGACCTTGCCCGACCCAGTCCAAAACCAGCGGCTCCATATCGTAGCATTTTATTGCTTAGCCACTCATCTCTCTGAGCAAATAAATCTTTCCTTTCCCCATGTAGTCCTGTCTTGCATATTAATCTCTTGTGAGATATTGCTGTCTGGAAATCCAGATATCGTACATCTATAAGATCCCACTATCCACCTTGTTTGTCACTTCTTTTAAGAAAGCTCCTCAATTCATTCAAACATGATTTATCCATCATAAAACGATGTTGACTGTGCTGGATTGTGGCTTGACCTTGAACATCTCTTGTTATTCATTCCTTCATAATGGATTCTAACAATTTACCTGAAGTCCCAATCGTTTTCTGACCTTTTTAAATTTCCTCGTGAAATTGGCTAATCTAGGTTCTTTGCTTTCTATAACCTCTATGTTCCCTTTCACAATTCCTGTATAATAGGCCCAAGGCTGTAAAAGATTTGCTCCAATTGTTGTGTAAGAGCCAGATGTCTGTTTGGACTCATTCTGTTTCTGCTTTATACACTCGCTGGGCTGAATATCATCCTGGTATTCCTACATTATAGTCTCAATGGGCTTGCATGTCCTGCTCCTGTTCCTGACCAAGCCGTTCAAGATCTCAATGTCCTCCTGCTGTCGCTGAATGACAGTTTTGGAGATTCAGAAATTTCCCTGCTGAAATGTCACTTTTCAAGGGTTGAAGTATGCAAACAATCTGTGTTGTCCGCATTGGGCAGCTCAGTGGTTCGCACTGCAGCCTCACAGCACTAGATATTCATGTTCAAGCGAAGGAGAAAATTGATCTTCATTGAGAGAGGCAATGTTTGATCAGTGAGTCAGTGTGAAGTCATCAGAGCATAGTCATGCATTTCACAATGCCCCATATGAGAAACTGATAAAGAACCTAAAATCTCATAGTATCAAGGGTGCACCTTATTACTTGTGGCATTCATAAATGATGTAGATGTGAATGTGGAGGGGGTTTGGAGGATGCAATAAATAAGTGGATATTCGACAGAAAAAAATGGCCAGGTGGTTGGCATTGAGGAGGAAGGCCTTATGTTACAGGAAGATATAGATGGGATGGTCAGACGGGCAGATCAATATCAGATACAATGTAATCCTAATAAATATGAGGTGATGCAATTTGGAAGTAGGAACCAGACAGGGGAGGACTCAGTGAATGACAACACACTAGGAAGATCAGAGGGTGCTTCGCTACAAATCCATGTGACTGGACAGTTTCATAGTCAAGTTAAGAAGCGATTGGGAACAGTAAACACAGCCTCTACTCATCGGAACATAGATTATAAGAGCTATACAAGACGTTGGTTCGCCAAGATAGATAGCAGTGTGAAGCTCTAAGAGCCATTTATAGGAAGGACGTGATTGCACTGGAGGGGGTGCTGAGGAGATTTACCAGGATGTTCCCTGCGATGGAGCATATCAGCTATGGAGAGAGGCTGGATAAGCTCAGGTTGTTTACTTTGGAGCAGATAAGGCTGAGGGGGACATGATTCAGAAGGATAAGCTTACTGGGACGTGGACAGGGTGGATAGACAGCAGCTGTTCCTTTTAGTTAGAGGGCCAAGAACAAAGGAGCTCACGTTTCAATTGAAGGGTTTGAGGTTTAAAGAGGATTTGCGGAATGTTTTTCACCCAGAGGGTTTTGGGATCTGGAATGTACGTCCTGAGAGGAGAGTTATCATGGTAACCTCACAACGGTTACAAAGTTACTTGGATGAACACTGGAAGTGTCATAACATTCCCTGCTACGGGCCTTGTGTAGGAAAGTGGGAATAATATAGACTGTGCTGTATTTCTGACGGTGCAGAGCCTATGGTTCTGTGATTCTATGGCTGTGGACGTCAATTGGTGGTTTTTCGAAGAGAATATCACCAAGAATTATAAGAGTGAACTGTCAATGGAAAAGGTCAGAGGAAACAAGCGCAAATTTGTTACTTATCAACCCAGAGAAAGGAGAATAGAGAACAGGGAAATGGCAGAATTATGAAGCAACTACTTCAGTTCTGTCTTCAGAGAAGAAAACAAACCAAACAAATCAAATCTTCCCAGCAAGACTGTCAAGCCTATGTCTCGAGAGAAAAAGAATGAAATTAGGAAATAAATGCTTTAAGAGAAATTATTGGGTCTGATGTATGGTTGCATTTAGACTACATATGGAAGGTGAGAATGTAAAATCCAATACCGGGGACCTGTGCTTAAACAAAGGAGACTACAATAGGATGAGGGAGGAGTTGGCTAAGGTTGGCTCGAAGCAAATGCTTTACGCTGAAACTGTTGATGAATAGTAGATGGCTTTCAAAGCAATTTTTCCAAGTGCTCAGCAACAAGATGTAACAGGGAAATGGAAGGACTGTAGGAAAACAAAAGGTAACCTGCTATGATGTCTCAGGAAATAATGGAGACGATCAAGATAAAATAAATTTCATAAATAATGCCAAAGACCAGTGGAAAACTAAAAGTTTGGGAAAACTTTAAAGGTGGAAAGAATGCAACAATAAAGTTATCAAGAAACATGACATAGTTAGCTTATGAGAGCAAAGACAGATAGCAAAAGATTCAATAAATATATAGAATAAAAAGAGTGGCTAAGGTAAGCTCTGGTCCTTTAGAGGGTGAGGAGGGCGATTCACTAATAGGATATGAGGAAATGGCTGATGAATTGTACATATATTTTGTTGGTCTTCACATTGGTAGACGCTAAGAACATGCCAATGATTGTCAAATAGAGGAAGGTAGATGAGGACCTGGAAGCATACATTTCCACGAGAGAGGTAGCGTTGGGCAAGCTAAAGGAGGCAATGTTAGATAAATCCCGTAGCCCTGATGGAATGCATCCCAGGGTACTAACAGAGGTGGTGTGAGAAATATAAAATACGTTTGTGGAATTGTTTCTAAATTCACTGGTCTCTGGTGCAGTTTCAGCAGATTATAAAACAGGAAAGCAGAGAAAACTGTTGAAATGGAAAGGTAGCCAAAGAGTAGGGATTGTTAGACCGGTTAGCATAGCATGTGTAGTGGGGAAAAGAAATCAGTTTGTCATCAAGGAATCAGTAGCACACATCTTGATAGAAATTGTCCCGTTGGGTAGACACAACATCAGTTCATGCTTAACTAATTTACTGGAACTCTATGAAGACATTATGACTATGGGGACCCAGTAGATGTGGTATACTGAGACTTCCAAAAGGTATTCAACACAGTGCCGCTAAAAAGGTTACTTCATAAGGTCATGATGCATGGCGTTGCGGGTAATGTATTAACATGTGCAGTGGATTGGTTAACTAACAGGAAGCAAAGAGTGGGAATAAATGAGTGTGTTTCTGGTTGCTGATCAGTGACTAGTGGCGTGCCTCAGGGAACGCAATTATTCACAAGCTTACATAGATGATTTGGATTTGGGAACCACGTCTCAAACATTGCAGATGATACCAAAATGAGTGGCAGAGCAAAGTATGCAGAAGACCGTTAAATTTTGCAGAGAACATAAATAGTTTAAGTGAGTGGGCAAAGGTCTAGCAGATGGAGTACAATTGTAATAAATGTGAAGTCATCCATTTTGGTAGGAATAACAGTAAAAAGAACAGTTTTTGCATTGTAAAGATAGAGCAAGTTTCTGTGCAGAAGGACCTGGGTGTCCTTGCTTTTGAATCATAGAAGTTGATCTGAAGGTGCAACAATTAACAAGGCAAATAGAATTTTGTTCGTCATTGCAAAAGAGATTGATTTTAAACGCAGGGAGGTAATGTTGCAGCTGTCCAAAGTGCTGGTGAGACCACACTTGGAGTTCTATGTGCAGTTATAGTCTCCCTACTTGAGAAAGGATGTTCTAGCATTACTGTGGGCAGCTGAAAAATGTGTGGCTGGAAAAGTGCAGCAGGTCAGGCAGCATCCAAGGAGCAAGACAATCGACTTTTCGGGCATAAGCCCTTCTTCAGCAATGAGGTAGGCTAAGATAAAAGGTAGGGAGGAGGGACTTGGGGGAGGGACGTTGGGAATGCGATAGTCGGAAGGAGGTTGAGGTAATGGTGATAGGCCGGAGAGGGGGTGGAGGCGGAGAGGTTGGGAAGAAGATTGCAGGTCAAGAAGGCGGTGCTGAGTCCGAGGATTGGGACTGAGATAAGGTGGGGGGAGGGGAAATGAGGAAGCTGGAGAAATCTGCATTCATCACTACTGTGGACGCAGAGGAGGTTCACTTCTTTATTCCAGAGTTGAGGGTTTTGGACTGAGTAGAGTGGAATTATATATTGATTGGAATTTGAAAGAATGAAGGAGGATCTCATAGAAACATATATCGCTAAAAGTGAATAGATAAGATAGAAATAGAGAGGACATTTCGAGTAACAGGTGAAACTAGGACAAGAGGGCAAAGCCTCCAAATTAGATGGAGAAGATTTAGGACTGAATTGAGAAGGAACTTATTGACCAAGAAGGTTGTGACTCTGTGGAATTCCCTGCCCATTGAAGTATTTGAGGCTTTGCCATTGAATGTTTTCGAAGTGCAGATAGATAATTTTTTGAGCAGTAAATTTAATAAGGGTTATGGTGAGCGGGCTGGTAACTGAAGCCGAGGCCATGAAATGATCAGCCATGATCTTACTGACGCTGATGGTTCTTTCATTATTGTGTAATGGGTCAACATGAAATGGGAATCATAATTGAGAAACTGACTGGTTGATACATATGGAGAAGCAAATGATGCCATACATTTAGAATTTTCAGAAAGATTTTGGTAAAGTCTCTGGCCGAGTATTCAAAATCAAATGTTATGGAATTGGGGTTAAAATATGTTTTTTTAGAGTAGGAGAGCTGACAGGAAACAGTGAACAGAAATAAAATACTCTGTTTTGAAGTACAAGGATCATTAGGTCGCGCAGGGATCGGTGCTTGGGCCCCAGCTATTCCCAATATAACTCAAACATTTAGTTGAGGGAAACAAATGCAGAATATTCCAGTTTGTTGACAGCACTAAACGATGTCGGATTGTGAGTGGGTGAGGAGGATATTGAAAAAAGCTGCAAGGTGATTGAGAAAAGTAGAGTGAATGTGCAAATATGTGGCAGATGAAGAGAAATGAAGGTAGATGTGTCAGTGTGTACTTTGGTGGGAGCAATAGAACTGCAACCTAACATTTGAAAAGGGATTATCTGAAACATGTTGATTTTTAAGGGGATTTGTGTTTCTTCTGCGCAGATCTCGAACGTCAGTGCAGGGCAGTGAGTTCTGAAGCCAGATTCAATACTGTAAATGGCATTGGCCTGTATTTAATGGGGTTTAAAAAATGAGTGGCGATCTCAGTGACATACATAAAACTCTGACAGGGCGAGACAGATTGGAAACAGGAACCATAATTCCCCTGGCTGGGATATCTGAAACAAAGGGCCGCAATATTAGGTACAGGCAGGCCACTCTGTATTGAGATGAGAATAAATGTCTGCAATCAGAGACTGCTGACCTTGGGGAAATCTCTCCCACATAAGGCTGTGGAAGACAGGACACTGAATATAAATAAGAATTTCTAGACACTAAAGGAATCGGGAGACAGCGGGAGTATGGCTGTCACAAGCTCTGTGGGGTCAACAGGACTGTGTTTCTCGTCCCCTTTTCCGATACTGAGGCTGCAGCCGGGTGTTCTGTTGGTTTTATCCGTCCAAACTCGGAGCACTTAAATACAATTTACTGTTGTGATTGACTGGGTTAGAGACCATTGAAAGTTTACCACATGGCTGTGTGCCTGTCATCACATTTAGGCCAGATCAGGAATACATGGAATTCACCAGACAGGAATTCATTTCCTGAAAGTACGTTGGGCTAGCAAATTAAAGTTTGCAATCGACATTGATTTCAAGGTCACTGTTACTGACACCAGAGTTTAGATCTCAGTATGTTATTAATTGTTATTAACTTCCACCAGCTGCCAGAGAATTAGCCTGGTCTGGGTTAGTAAACCAGTGACATTTGCAGAACAGCATCATATCCACTTGGGGACCTATCAGAAACCACACTGAGCTGGTTATTTCTGTGCTGCTTGACAGCTCTGCCCAAAAGAACTTCCACTAATTTGGCTATCGTGATGGGACTGAGAGGGTGGTAACTGGTCAGATTGCAAGTCTTCCCCTCTTAGGAAACTGCACATAGCTGAGAAATGTTCCGCTTTGCTAGGGAGATGGCAGACTTGGAGCTGGAACGAAACAGCTTCTCCAGGGACATGGCTTGTTGTGCAGCACAAGTCTTCAGTCATGTTGCAGGAATGGTATCAGGGCCCATTGCCTTTGTCGTGTCAATTGTGTTCGGCTGGTTTTTCATGTCACCTGCAGCAAATTGAATTGATTGAAGACTAGCATCTGTGATTTTGTGGGCATCATGTCGAGGGTGAGGTGAGATCATTCACTGAACAATTCTAGCTGAGAATGGTGCAGATACTACATCCTTGCTTTTTGTATTGATGTACAGGACTGTTCCATTATTCAGGATGGGGATACTTGTGAAGTCCTCTCCTACAGTGAATTGTTTCATGATCCATTGCCATTTATGACTGAATGTGGCAGGACTGTTGGTCTGTTGGTCTTGGGTGCATTGCACCCTGTCAATCAGATGTCAATTCGACTGTTCGGAATGCAAGCAGTCAGTTATGGTAGCTTTAGTGGTTTGTCATCAGGTTTAGGTACACATGATTCTGATACTGGCATGTTCACTCATACGTCACTGAGCCATTGATTGGCTTGGTGGTAATGGTAGACTGAGGGATTATCCCAGGCAAAACGTTACAGATTGTAGTTAAATATAATTCTGCTATTGCTGCTGCTGTGTTCGACAGCATCTCATCAATGTTAGGAATTCGCTGTTTAAGAAATTTCAGAAAGTTAGATCATTGAAAGCATTTACAGAGGATTTTTGACTTTGAAATGAATTGAGGGCAATGAAGGATTAGTGATGAAAGACGAGTTATAGAGTCATCGATTCTTAGAGTCATACAATATGCAAACAGACCCTTCGCCCCAACTCATCCATGCTCACCAGGTTGCCTAAACTGAACGAGTTCGTTTTTGCTTCTTTTGGCACATACCCCTGCAATCCTTTCCCATTCATGGACAATCAAATTGTCTTTCAAATGTTGTAATTGGATTCAACAATACCACTTCCTCTGATGCCTCGCTACATATACACACCACCCTCTTTAAGAAACAGCTGCTGCATCGATCTCACTTAAATCTCTTCCCTCTCACCTTAAACCTATCCTCTCTGATTTTGGACTGCACCACCCTGGGGAAAAGAGATTGGTTATTCATTCTATCCATATCCATCACGACTTAATAAACTTCTGTAAGGTCACCCCTCAGCGCCCTACACAAAGGGAACAAAATCCTAGCCTCTCCATGTATCTCAGAACGACCCATCCACGTCACAAAATTTCAAATATTTTTGCACCCTTTCCAGTTTATAGTATCTTTCCTATAGTAGGGCGACATTAATTGTTCTCAGGACTCCAAATGTGGCCTTACCATTGTTTTGTACAGCCACAACATGATGTTCCAATTCCTACATGCAAAGCCCTGACCAATGAAGGTTAGCGTGCTAAAGCTTTCTTCACCGCCCAGTCCACCTGTGACTCCACTTTCAACGAATTTCCTACCTGCACCCGGGGTCTCTCTGTTGACAACACTCCCCAGCGCCGTACTGTTTACTGTGTAACTCCTGCAATTGGTTTGTCTAACAAAATGCAACACCTCACATTTATCTGCATGCTCCTCCATCTGCCAATTCTCAGCACACTTGCACAGTACATCAAGATTTCATTGTTATCGAAGATAACCTTCTACACTGTCCACTATAACATCAATTTTGGGTTTTTCATCTACAAACTTACTATCTGTGTTTCTTGTATTCTCATCCAAATGATTTACAAAAGCAATGAACAGAAGCAGCCTGGTCCTTGTGGCACACCATTGGTCATAGACCTCCAATTGGATCAAGAAAACTTTCCTAGCACGCTCTGTTCATACTGTCAAATCAATTTTGTATCTAAACGGCTTGTTCTCCCTGATGCCCTGTGATCAAACCTTATTAACGAGGCTACCATGTGGAATTTTGTTAGGGCTCACTAAGGTCCACGTAGACAACGTATGCTGCTTTACCTTCATCTATTTTCCCGATCACCTCTTCAAAAACTGCAATCTAGTTTGTGAGACAGGTTTTCGCAGACACAAAACCGTGCTGTCTATTCCGAACCAGTCCTTGCCTTTCGAAACGCATGTGCATCCTGACTGTCACCCTTGACATCAAACTCACTAGTCTGCAGTTCCCTGGCTTTTCCTTGCAGTCTTGTTACAAATAATGTAACAACATTGGCTGTCTTCCTGTCCTCCAGCACCTTAACCATGGTTGTCAATGATACACATAAGAAAGTCAAGAGCGTTGTCAACCAGAAACAAACACAGAACGTGCTGAAAAAGCTCAGCAAGTCTGACAGCATTTGTGCAGAGAAATTAGAGTTAGTGTGTTATGACACGGGGCAAAGCCCCACCCGTGCTAATTTAATCCTGCAACACCGAAAATATTTAATCTGGGTTGTAATCTGTTAAAATTCGAAAGGCCAAGAACTATCCTATAGGTCACTATTTAAAGTAAAAATTAACAATTTTATTTTTTAACGTCTAACAGGGAATAATTAACTAACAACTATTTGCAACTCCTTTCTCTAACCAATCGTTTACTTTATCTACTACACTACTGCCCGATAAACCCCCCCCCAATTATGATTGACCAAAACATTCAAATTTCAGAACAAGCCAGCTGTCAAATCTTCTCTTGTCTTCCTCTGTCTTTTTTTCTTCTCGTTAGTGTTTCTGTTTAACAGATCAGTGATACGTAAAGGTAAATTGAAGATAGCTATTCTCCAGGCAGTCTGCAGATGTTGGTGTCTTGGCAGCTGTCCCCCAACTGTTCAATTTTTTTCGGCTTTATACCCCAAAGCATTGAATCGTTTCATTTTTTTTCGTGTTGTCAAAATGCCAAATTCATACTTGATTGGAGTTTTGTATCTTGGGCAGAATGTAAACTGTTTTTTTTGTCTCATACCAAGCCAGGTACTGCCAACTGCTGGACCAAATGTAACATTGTAAATTTTACACAACTCGCTGTGCTTGCTAAATCCTTCAATTCTATTAAAGGCCCAGTCCCCTTTACACGCTCATAACACCTTCCCTCTCAAAAAAGAAGAACCATCCTAATGAAAACATGGTTTCATTTGTTTTTCTATTCTTTAAACACATTACCATAACATGCAGATTTCTTAACTCTAAATTAACCTTAACTGCTTCCCATGTACTTGTACACAACATTGGATAAATGCAAGTCTCAACGCCACTTTATCAGTTAAATCCGTGATAATCTATCTGCGATAACATTCTGACGTTCGAATTCTCTCTCTTTGCTAAGATAAGAGCGTTCTCTTTCTCTCTTTTTTCCTCTCACTCATTTCTCTCTTACTTTCTGTTTCTTGGGTCTCTCTTTCTCTCTCCCTTTGTTTATCATCAAAATCCATTTTCGTCAATTGTAATTTAAGTTTTTTCTCACCTTACTGCACTTGTCTTATTATACAAAATGCGGAGCAATGGGATTGTGGGAGACATAGCAGTTTGGATCAGTAATTGCTTGATGAAAGAAAACAGAGATTTGGAGTTAGATTAGATTAGATTACTGACAGTGTGGAAACAGGCCCTTTGGCCCAACAAGTCCACACCGACCCGCCGAAGCGTAACCCACCCAGACCTATTCTCCTAGATTTACCCCTTCACCTAACACTATGGGCAATTTAGCATGGCCAATTCACCTAACCTACACATTTTTGGATTGTGGGAGGAAACTGGAGCACCCGGAGGAAACCCACGCAGACACAGGGAGAATGTGCAAACTCCACACAGAGAGTCTCCTGAGGCAGGAATTGAACCCAGGTCTCTGGCGCTGTGAGGCAGCCGTGATGTAATTGATGGAACATGATCATCTTGGTGTCCACTAACTAGCGGCGTACCACAAGGGTCGGTGTTGGGTCCACTGCTGTTCGTCACTTTTATAAATGACCTGGATAAGGGCTTAGAAGGGTGAATTAGTAAATTTGCGGAAAACACTAAGGTCGGTGGAGTTGTGAATAGTGACGAAGGATGTAGTAGGTTGCAGAGAGACATACATAGGATGCAGAGCTGGGCTGAGACGAGGCAAATTGACTTTAATGTGGACAAGTGTGAGGCGATACACTTTGGATGAAGTAATCGGAATGCAAAGTACTGGGCTAATGGGAAGATTCTTGGGAGTCTAGATAAGCAGAGAGATCTAGGTGTCCATGTACACAGATCTCTGAAAGTTGCCAGCCAGATTGACAGGGTTGTTAAGAACGCATAGAGTGTTTTGTCCTTTATTAATATAGAAGTTGAGTTCCGGCACAAGGAGGTTGTGCTGCAGCTGTACAAAGCTCTGTTATGGCCACACTTGGAGTATTGTGTACAGTTCTGGTCACTGCACTATAAGAAGGATGTGGAAGCTTTGGAAAGGGTGCAGAGAAGATTTACTAGGATGTTGCTTGGTATGGAAAGAACGTCTTACGAGGAAAGGCTGAGGGCTTTGAGGCTGTTCTCGTTAGAGAGAAGAAGGTTGACAGGTGACTTAATAGACATACAAGATAATCAGTGGGTTAGATAGGGTGGACAGGGAGAGACTTTATCCAAGTATGGGAACGGCAAACAAGAGGGGACACAACTTTAAAGTGAGGGGAGATAGGTATAAGACAGATGTCAGAGGTAGTGTCTTAACTCAGATGTAGTAAGGATATGGAATGCCTTGCCTGCAACGGTAGTAGATTCGCCAAGTTTAAGTGCATTTAAGTCGTCATTGGACAGGCATATGGACGTACATGGAATAGTGTAGGTGGGATGGGCTTTAGATTAGTATGACAGAACGGCGCAACATCGAGGGCTGAAGGGCCTGTAGTGCGCTGTAATGTTCTATGTCTGTGTCTCTGCCACACTTTCGTGAAATTCCCCGACAATTTCAGCTTTCCTTTAGTCCTTGGTTAAATCCAAATCTAACATCTTTGCTAATTTTAAAAGTTTGGCCTTTATCTTTCCGCCTAAACTTTATTGCCAAATTTGAGAATCATCTTCAAGCCTCTCTTAACATTTTAAACAACCATTTATCTAACTTTTAATTTAACTAACCACAAGTCATCGAAATTAGACAAGTTGTCTCACTAACGGTTTATTTTAAAATCTTGGACACGGACGTGCAAATGTTTAAATATACTGTGTTTTTTCATACCTCAAATCTGCCCAAATCTCAGACTGGGTCTTCCTAAACCTGTTTAAATCGTGAACGAAAACCCCCAAGCTGTTACGAGACAGGGTTAACCCCCTCTCCTAATTTAAACTAGCCACTCAGAGAAAGTTCACATCATGCTGTCAAATTTGGAGAGGTAAAGATCCGTTTACAGAGGTCACTATTTAAAGTAAAATTAACAATTTTATTATTTAAGTCCAACAGAGAATAGTAAAACCAACAACTATATCGAACGTCCTTCGGTTAAGCGTTACTTTTACTTTGACATCAACATCAATGAAATGATCCGATGTTTTGAAGTGTAAAACTGGACATTTTGAGCATTTAGGGGGAGAACTGCCAAGGACATCCACAAAGATAGACTGCAAGCCGAAGTACTTTCTGAAAGATACGTGTCTATTAGAGGTTTCCACAGCAGAACATCGAAGCCGACGTCGAGGAAAATCTATAGAGGAAAATCTACAAAGGAGAGTCGACAAAGTTGACTGGTTTTGAAATGTGATTTTTTTTTGTAAATCTTAATCGACCTATTATATTTTATCGGACGAGTATTTTATCGGCGTTGGAGTGAGTGTGAGGGTGTCAGGGTGAGGGTAATAGAGTGAGTGAGTGGCGTTCAATGTGACAGTGATGTAGTGCATCTGACAGGGTCAGTGTGAGGGTGATGGAGAGAGTGTGAGAGGGTCAGTGTGACGCTGACGGAGTGAGTTTACTGGAATCAGTGAGACGGAGATGGAGTGAGTGTGTGGGTGCACGGGTGGCGGTGATGGAGTGAGTGTGAGGGGGTTAAACTGACGGTGTAGGAGTGAGTGTGTCGGGGTCAGGGTGAAGGTGATGGAATGAGAGTGAGCGGGTCAGGCTGACGGTGATGGAGTGAGTCTGAGGGGTCAGTGTGACAGAGATGAAGGGAATGTGAGGGAGTCAAGGTGACGCTGATGGAGTGAGTGTGAGGGGGTCATGGTGACGGTGTTGGAATGAGTGTGAGGGGTTCAGGGTGACGTTGATGGAGTGAGTGTAAGGGTGTCAGTGTTATGGTGAAGCAATGACTGTTAGGGGGTCAGGGCGACGGTGCTGGTTCAAGTGTGAGAATATCAGTATGACGATGATTTATTGATTGTGAGGGGGTAAGTGTGACGGTGATGGAGGGAGTGTGAGGGGGTCAGGGTGACGGTGAAGGAGTGAGTGTATGGAGGTCAGTGAGACGGTGATGTAGTGAGTTTGAGGTGGTCATGGAGTCGGTGATGGAGTGAGTGTGTTGGGGTCAGGGTGGGGGTGATGGAGTGAGCCTGAGGGGGTCAGTGTGACGATGATGAAGTGATTGTGAGGGGGTCAACGTGACAGTGATGTCGCACATCTGAGGGGGTGAGTGTGACGGTGAAGGAGTTAGTGTGATGGGGTCAGTTTGATGGTGTTGGAGTGAGTGTGTAAGGGCCAGGGTGATGGTGATGGAGTGAGTGTGAGGGGGTAAACGTGACAGTGATATAATGCATCTGAGGGGGTCAGTGTGATGGTGAAGGAGTGAGTGTGAAGCGATCAGTTTTATGGTGATGGAGTGAGACTGAGGGGTTCAAACTGACGGAGTAGGGGTGAGTGTGTTGGGGTCAGGGTGACGGTAATGGAATGAGTGTGTGGGGGTCAGTGTGATGGTGATGGAGTGAGTGAGGGTGTCAGGGTGACGGTGATGGCGTGAGTGTGAGGGGATCAGGGTGACAACGATGGAGTCAGTGTGAGTGCATGAGGGTGATACTGATGGAGTGAGTGTGAGGGGGGTCAGTGTGATGGTGATATGGTGAGTATTAGGGGGTTAGCATGAGGGTGTTGGAGTGAGTGTGTGGGCGTCAGTGTGACAGTGATGGAGTGAGTGTGCGGGCGTGAGGATGAGGGTGATGGAGTGAGAGTGAGTGGGTCAGTGTATTGGTGATGGAGTGAGTGTGTTTGGGTCAGGGTGACGGTGATGGAGTGAGTGTGTGCGGAGTCAGGGTGAGTGTGATGGAATGAGTGTGAGGGGGTCAGGGTGACGGTGATGGAGTGAGTATGAGGGGTCAGTTTGACGGTGAGGGAGTGACTGTGAGGGGGTCACAGTGACGCTGAATATGTTAGTGTGAGGTGTCAGTGTAATGGTGATGGAGTGAGTGTGCGGGGATACGGGTGAAGGTGATGAAGTGTGTGAGGGGGTTTGTGTCATGGTGATGGAGTGAGCGTGAGTGGGTCAGGGTGAGGGTTATGGAATGTGTGTGAGGGGGTCACGGTGACAGTGATGTAATGCATCTGAGGGGGTCAGTGGGACGGTGAAGGAGTGAGTGTGAGGGGATCAGTGTGACGGTGATGGTGTGAGTGTGAGGGGGTTAGGGTGTGTGATGGCATGAATGTGAGGGGTCAGGGTGACGGCGTTGGAGTGAGTGTGAGGGTGTCAGGGTGACGGTGATGGAGTGAGTGTGAGGGAATCTGGGTGACAGTGATGGTGTGAGTGTGAGGGGGTCAGGGTGAGGGTGATGGTGTGAGTGTGAGGGGGTCAGGGTGACGGCATTGGAGTGAGTGTGAGGGGGTCAGGGTGACGGCGTCGGAGTGAGTGTGAGGGTGTCAGGGTGAGGGTGATGGAGTGAGTGTGTGGGGGTCAAAGTGACAGTGATGTAGTGCATCTGACGGGGTCAGTGTGAGGGTGATGGAGAGAGTGTGAGTGTGTCCGTGTGACGCTGATGGGGTGAGTTTACTGGAGTCAGTGTGACGGAGATGGAGTGAGTGTGTGTGGGCCCCGGTGGCGGTGATGAGGTGAGTGTGAGGGGGTCAAACTGACGGAGTAGGAGTGAGTGTGTCGGGGACAGAGTGAAGGTGATGGAATGAGAGTGAGCGGGTCAGGCTGACGGTGATGGAGTGAGTGTGAGGGGTCAGTGCGAGAGAGATGGAGTGAATGTGAGGGAGTCAAGGTGACGGTGATGGAGTGAGTTTGAGGAGGTCATGGTGACGGTGTTGGAGCGAGTGTGAGGGGTTCAGGGTGACGGTGATGGAGGGAGTGTGAGGGGGTCAGGGTGATGGTGAAGGAGTGAGTGTGAGGGGATCAGAGTGACGGTGATGGAGTGAGTGTGAGGGGGTCTGGGTGACGGTGATGGAGTGAGTGTGAGACGGTCAGGGAGACAGTGATGCATTGAGTGTATGTAGGTCAGTGAGACGGTGATGGAGAGAGTTTGAGGGGGTCATGGTGGCGGTGATGGAGTGAGTGTGAGGGTGTCAGGGTGAGGGTTATGGAGTGAGTGTGAGGGGGTCAACGTGACAGTGATGTAGTGCATCTGAGGGGGTCAGTGTGACGGTGAAGGAGTGAGTGTGAGCGGGTCAGCGTGAAGGCGTTGGAGTGAGTGTGAGTGGGTCAGGGTGAGGGTGATGGAGTGAGTGAGGCGGTCAGGGCGACGGTGATGGAGGAAGTGTGAGGGGGTCAGGGTGACCATTAAGGAGTGAGTGTGAGGGGGTCAGGGTTAGGGTAATGGAGTGAGTGTGAGGGGATCAACGTGACAGTGATGTAATACATCTGAGGGAGTCAGTGTGACGGTGAAGGAGTTAGTGTGAAGGGATCAGTGTGACGGTGATGGAGTGAGTGTGAGGGGGTCAGGGTGAGGGTGATGGAGTGAATGTGTGCGGGTCAGTGTGAAGGTGAAGGAGTGAGTGTGTGGGGGTCAATGTGACAGTGATTTAGTGCATCTGAGAGGGTCAGTGTGACGGTGATGTAGTGAGCGTGAGGGGGTCAGGGTGACGATCTTGGAGTGAGTGTGAGGGGGACAGGGTGACGATGAAGTTGTGAGTGTGCTGGGTCAGCGTGACAGTGAAGAAATGAGTGTGAGGGGGTCAGGGTGATAGTGATGGTTTGAGTGTGAGTGGGTCAGTTTGACGGTGATTGTGTGAGTGTGAGGGGGTCAGTGTGACGCTGATGGAGTGAGATTAATGGGGTCAGTGTGACAAAGATGGAATGAGTATGAGGGGGTCAATGTGACCCTGAAGGAGTGAGTGTGTTGGGGTCAACATGACAGTGAAGTAATGCATGTGAGGGGGTTAGTGTGACGGTGAAGGAGTGAGTGTGAAGGGATCAGTGTGATGGTGTTGGAGTGACTTTGTGAGGGTCAGGGTGATGGTGATGGAGTGAGTGTGAGGGGGTCAACGTGACAGTGATGTAATGCATCTGAGGGAGTCAGTGTGACGGTGAAGGAGTGAGTGTGAGGGGATCAGTGTGACGGTGATGGTGTGAGTGTGAGGGGGTCAGGGTGAGGGTGATGGTGTGAGTGTGAGGGGTCAGGGTGACGGCGTTGGAGTGAGTGTGAGGGTGTCAGGGTGACGGTGATGGAGTGAGTGTGAGGGGATCAGGGTGACAGTGATGGTGTGAGTGTGAGGGGGTCAGGGTGAGGCTGATGGTGTGAGTGTGAGGGGGTCAGGGTGATGGCGTTGGAGTTAGTGTGAGGGAGTCAGGGTGAGGATGATGGAGTGAGTGTGTGGGGGTCAATGTGACAGTGATGTAGTGCATCTGACGGGGTCAGTGTGAGGGTGATGGAAAGAGTGTGAGTGTGTCAGTGTGACGCTGATGGAGTGAGTTTACTGGAGTCAGTGTGACGGAGATGGAGTGAGTGTGTGTGGGCCCCGGTGGCGGTGATGGAGTGAGTGTGAGGGGGTCAAACTGACGGAGTAGGAGTGAGTGTGTCGGGGACAGGGTGAAGGTGATGGAATGAGAGTGAGCGGGTCAGGCTGACGGTGATGGAGTGAGTGTGAGGGGTCAGTGTGAGAGAGATGGAGTGAATGTGAGGGAGTCAAGGTGACGGTGATGGAGTGAGTTTGAGGAGGTCATGGTGACGGTGTTGAAGCGAGTGTGAGGGGTTCAGGGTGACGGTGATGGAGGGAGTGTGAGGGGGTGAGGGTGATGGTGAAGGAATGAGTGTGAGGGGATCAGAGTGATGGTGATGGAGTGAGTGAGACGGTCAGGGTGACGGTGATGGAGGAAGTGTGAGGGCGTCAGGGTGACCGTTAAGGAGTGAGTGTGAGGGGGTCAGGGTTAGGGTAATGGATTGAGTGTGAGGGGGTCAACGTGACAGTGATGTAATACATCTGAGGGAGTCAGTGTGACGGTGAAGGAGTTAGTGTGAAGGGATCAGTGTGACGGTGATGGAGTGAGTGTGAGGGGGTCAGGGTGACGGTCTTGGAGTGAGTGTGAGGGGGACAGGGTGACGATGAAGTTGTGAGTGTGCTGGGTCAGCGTGACAGTGAAGAAATGAGTGTGAGGGGGTCAGGGTGATGGTGATGGTTTGAGTGTGAGTGGGTCAGTTTGACGGTGATTGTGTGAGTGTGAGGGGGTCAGTGTGACGCTGACGGAGTGAGATTAATGGGGTCAGTGTGACAAAGATGGAATGAGTGTGAGGGGGTCAATGTGATCTGAAGGAGTGAGTGTGTTGGGGTCAACATGACAGGGAAGTAATGCATGTGAGGGGGTCAGTGTGACGGTGAAGGAGTGAGTGTGAATGGATCAGTGTGATGGTGTTGGAGTGACTTTGTGAGGGTCAGGGTGATGGTGATGGAGTGAGTGTGAGGGGGTCAACGTGACAGTGATGTAATGCATCTGAGGGAGTCAGTGTGACGGTGAAGGAGTGAATGTGAAGGGATCAGTGTGACGGTGATGGAGTGAATGTGAAGGGATCAGTGTGACGGTGATGGAGTGCGTGTGAGGGGGTCAGGGTGAGGGTGTTGGTGTGAGTGTGTGAGGGTCAGGGTGATGGTGATGGAGTGAGTGTGAGTGGGTCAACGTGACAGTGATGTAAAGCATCTGAGGGAGTCAGTGTGACAGTGAAGGAGTGAATGTGAAGGGATCAGTGTGACGGTGATGGAGTGCGTGTGAGGGGGTCAGGGTGAGGGTGTTGGAGTGAGTGTGTGAGGGTCAGGGTGATGGTGATGGAGTGAGTGTGAGTGGGTCAACGTGACAGTGATGTAAAGCATCTGAGGGAGTCAGTGTGACAGTGAAGGAGTGAGCGTGAAGGGATCAGTCAGACGGTGAATGTGTGAGTGTGAGGGGGTCATGGTAATGGCGTTTGAGTGAGTGTGAGGGGGTCAAGGTGAGGGTGATGGAGTAAGTGTGTGGGGGTCAGTGTAAAGGTGATGTAGAGCATCTGAGGGGGTCAGTGTGAGGCTGATGGAGAGAGTGTTAGGGTGTCAGTGTGACGCTGATGGAGTGAGTTTACTGGAGTCAGTGTGATGGTGATGGAGTGAGTGTGTGTGGGCCCGGTCGGCGGAGATGGAGTGAGTGTGAGGGGGTCAAATTGACGGAGTAGGGGTGAGTGTGTCATGGTCAGGGTGATGGTGATGGAATGAGTGTGAGGGGGTCAGTGTGACGGTGATGGAGTGAGTGAGGGGGTCAGGGTGACGGTGATGGCGTGAATGTGAGGGGATCAGGGTGACCGCGATGGAGTCAGTGTGGGTGCATCAGGGTGTGAGTGATGGAGTCAGTGTGAGGGGGTCAGGGTGATGGTGATGGAGTGAGTGTGAGGGGATCAGTTTGATCGTGATGGAGTGAGTGAGGGGGTCAGGGTGACGGTGATGGTGTGAGTGTGAGAGGATAAGGCTGACTGTGATGGAGTGAATGTGAGGGGGTCAGAGTGACGGTGATGGTGTGAGTGTCAGGGGATCAGGGTGACATCGATGGAGTCAGTGTGGGTGCATCAGGATGAGAGTGATGGAGTGAGTGTGAGGGGGTCAGTGTGATGGTGATGGAGTGAGTGTGAAGGGGTCAAGATGAGGATGATGGAATGTGTGCGGGGTGTTCAGTGTGACGGTGATAGGGTGAGTGTTAGGGGGTAAGGGTGAGGGTGATGGAGTGATGTGAGGGGGTCAGTGTGACGTTGATAGGGTGAGTGTTAAGGGGTCAGGGTGAGGGTGTTGGAGTGAGAGTGTGGGGCTCAGTGTGACGGTGAAGGAGTGAGTGTGTGTGGGTCAATGTGACAGTAAGGTAGTGCATCTGAGGGGGTCAGTGTGACGGTGATGGAGTGAGTGTGAGGGGGTCAGGGTGATGGTCTTAGAGTGAGTGTGAGGGGACACGGTGACGATGAAGTTGTGAGTGTGCTGGGTCAGCGTGACAGTGAAGAAATGATGTGTGAGGGGGTCAGGGTGATGGTGTTGGAGTTAGTGTGATGGGGTCAGCTTGATGGTGATGGAGTGAGTGTGAAGGGATAAGTGTGACGGTCGTGGAGTGAGTGTGAGGGTGTCAGGGTGATGGTCTTGGAGTGAGTGTGAGAGGACACGGTGACGATGAAGTTGTGAGTGTGCTGGGTCAGCGTGACAGTGAAGAAATGAGTGTGAGGGGGTCAGGGTGACGGTGATGGAGTGAGTGTGAAGGATCAGTGTGACGGTGATGGTGTCAGTGTGAGGGGGTCAGGGTGAGGGTGTTGGAGTGAGTTTGTGGGGGTCAGTGTGACATTGATGGAGTGAGTGTGAGGGGGTCAGGGTGAGGGTGTTGGATTGAGTGTGTGATGGTCATTGTGACGGTGATGGAGTGAGTGTGAGGGGGCCAGGGTGACAGAGATCGAGTGAGTATGAGAGGGTCAGGGTGACGGTGATTTAGTGAGTGTGAGGGGTCTAGTGTGACAGAGATGGAGTGAGTGTTTGGGGGTCTGGGTGACGGTGATGGAGTATGTGTGAGGGGGCCAGGGTGACGTTGATGGAGTGAGTGTGAGGTGGTCAGGGTGACTGTGATTGTGTGAGTGTGCGGGTGTCAGTTTGACGGCAATGAACTGAGAGTGAGGGGTCAGGTTGACGATGATGGAGTGAGTATGTGGTGGTCACTATGACGGTGATGGAGTGAGTGTGAGGGGGCAGGGTAACGGTCTTGGAGTGAGTGTGAGGGGGACAGGGTTACTATGAAGTTGTGAGTGTGCATGGGTCAGCGTGACAGTGAAGGAGTGAGTGTGAAGGGATCAGTGTGACGGTGATGGTGTGAATGTGATGGGGTCAGTTTGATGGTGTTGGAGTGAGTGTGAGGGGGTCAACGTGACAGTGATATAATGCATCTGAGGGGGTCAGTGTGATGGTGAAGGAGTGAGTGTGAAGCGATCAGTTTGATGGTGATGGAGTGAGAGTGAGGGGTCAAACTGACGGAGTAGGGGTGAGTGTGTTGGGGTCAGGGTGACGGTGATGGAATGAGTGTGTGGGGGTCAGTGTGATGGTGATGGAGTGAGTGAGGGTGTCAGGGTGACGGTGATGGCGTGAGTGTGAGGGGATCAGGGTGACAACGGTGGAGTCAGTGTGAGTGCATGAGGGTGATACTGATGGAGTGAGTGTGAGGGGGGTCAGTGTGATGGTGATATGGTGAGTATTAGGGGGTTAGCATGAGGGTGTTGGAGTGAGTGTGTGGGCGTCAGTGTGACAGTGATGGAGTGAGTGTGCGGGGGAAGGATGAGTGTGATGGAGTGAGTGTGAGGGGTCAGTGTGAGAGAGATGGAGTGAATGTGAGGGAATCGAGGTGACGGTGATGGAGTGAGTTTGAGGGGGTCATGGTGACGGTGTTGGAGCGAGTGTGAGGAGTTCAGGGTGATGTTGATGGAGTAAGTGCGAGGGTGTTAGTGTTATGGTAAAGCAATGACTGTTAGGGGGTCAGGGCGACGGTGCTGGTTCGAATGTGAGAATGTCAGTCTGATGGTGATTTATTAATTGTGAGGCGGTCAGAGTGACGGTGTTGGAGGGAGTGTGAGGGGGTCAGTTTGACTTTGATGGAGGGAGTGTGAGGGGGTCAGGGTGACAGTGATGGAGTGAGTTTGAGGGGGTGAGGGTGACGGTGATGGAGTGAGTGAGGCGGTCAGAGTGACGGTGATGGAGGGAGTGTGAGGGGGTCAGGGTGACGGTGAAAGAGTGAGTGTGAGGGGATCAGGGTGACGGTGATGGAGTGAGTGTGAGGGGGTCAGGGTGACGGTGAAGGAGTGAGTGTGAGGGGGTCAGGGAGACAGTGATGGAGTGAGTTTGAGGGGGTCATAGTGGGGGTGATGGAGTGAATGTGTTGGAGTCAGGGTGAGGGTGATGGAGTGAGTGTGAGGGGGTCAGTGTTACTGTGATTAAGTGATTGTGAGGGGGTTAACGTGACAGTGATGTAGTGCATCTGAGGGGGTCAGTGTGACGGTGAAGGAGTGAGTGTGAAGGGATCAGTGTGACGGTGATAGTGAGTGTGAGCGGGTCAGTGTGACGGCGTTGGAGTTAGTGTGAGTGCGTCAGGGTTAGGGTAATGGAATGAGTGTGAGGGGGTCAACGTGACAGTGATATAGTGCATCTGAGAGGGTCAGTGTGACGGTGATGGAGTGAGTGTGAGGGGGTCAGGGCGACGGTCTTGGAGTGAGTATGAGGGGGACAGGGTGACGATGAAGTTGTGAGTGTGCTGGGTCAGCGTGACAGTGAAGAAATGAGTGTGAGGGAGTCAGGGTGATAGTGATGGTTTGAGTGTGAGGGGGTCAGTTTGACGGTGATGGTGTGAGTGTGAGGGGGTCAGTGTGACGCTGACGGAGTGAGATTAATGGGGTCAGTGTGACAAAGATGGAATGAGTGTGAGGGGGTCAATGTGACCCTGAAGGAGTGAGTGTGTTGGGGTCAACATGACAGTGAAGTAATGCATGTGAGGGGGTCAGTGTGACGGTGAAGGAGTGAGTGTGAAGGGATCAGTGTGACGGTGATCGAGTGAGTGTGATGGGGTCAGTTTGATGGTGTTGGAGTGATTGTGTGAGGGTCAGGGTGATGGTGATGGAGTGAGTGTGAGGGGGTCAACGCGACAGTGATGTAATGCATCTGAGGGAGTCAGTGTGACGGTGAAGGAGTGAGTGTGAAGGGATCAGTGTGACGGTGATGGAGTGAGTGTGAGGTGGTCAGGGTGAGGGTGATGGAGTGAGTGTGAGGGGGTCAACGTGACAGTGATGTAGTGCATCAGAGCGGGTCAGTGTGAGGCTGATGGAGAGAGTGTTAGGGTGTCAGTGTGACGCTGATGGAGTGAGTTTACTGGAGTCAGTGTGATGGTGATGGAGTGAGTGTGTGTGGGCCCGGGCGGTGGTGATGGACTGAGTGTGAGGGGGTCAAATTGACGGAGTAGGGGTGAGCGTGTCGAGGTCAGGGTGACGGTGATGGAATGAGTGTGTTGGGGTCAGGTTGATCGTGATGGAGTGAGTGAGGGAGTCAGGGTGACGGTGATGGCGTGAATGTGAGGGGATCAGGGTGACAGTGATGGAGTCAGTGTGGGTGCATCAGCTTGTGAGTGATGGAGTGAGTGTGAGGGGGTCAGGTTCATGGTGATTTAGTGAGTGTGTGAGGGTCATGGTGACTGTGATAGAGTGAGTGTGAAGGGGTCAGGATGAGGGTGATGGAGTGAGTGTGAGAGGGTCAGGGTGACAGTCATGGAGTGAGTGTGTGAGGGTCATGGTGACTGTGATAGAGTGAGTGTGAAGGGGTCAGGATGAGGGTGATGGAGTGAGTGTGATGCGATAAGTGTGATGGTGATGGTGTGAGCGTGAGGGGGTCAGGGTGATGGTGATGGAGTGAGTGTGAGGGGGTCAGTATGACGGTGATGGAGTGAGTGTGTGGGGGTCAGGATGCGGGTGATGGAGTGAGTGTGAGGCGATAAGTGTGACGGTGATGGAGTGAGTGTGAGGGCGTCAGTTTGAGGGTGATTGAGTGAATGTGAGGTGATAAGTATGATATTGATGGAGAGGGTGTGACGGAATCAGGATGATGGCAATGAAGTGAGAGTGAGGGGTCAGGTTGACGATGATGGAGTGAGTGTGTGGTAGTCATTGTGACGGTGATGGAGTGAGTGTGAGGGGGCCAGGGTGACGGAGATCGAGTGAGAATAAGAGGGTCAGGGTGACGGTGATTTAGTGAGTGTGAGGGGGCTAGTGTGACAGAGATGGAGTGAGTGTTTGGGGGTGTGGGTGATGGTGATGGAGTGTGTGTGAGGGGGGCAGGGTAACATTGTTGGAGTGAGTGTGAGGTGGTCAGGGTGACTGTGATTGTGTGAGTGTGCGGGTGTCAGTTTGACGATAATGAACTGAGTGTGAGGGGATCAAGGTGACGGAGATGGAGTGAGTGTGAGGGGGTCAGGGTGACGGTCTTGGAGTGAGTGTGAGGGGGACAGGGTTTTGATGAAGTTGTGAGTGTGCATGGGTCAGCGTGACAGTGAAGGAGTGAGTGTGAGGGGGTCAGTGTGTCGCTGACAGAGTGAGATTAATGGGGTCAGTGTGACAGAGATGGGGTGAGTGTGAGGGATTAATGTGACCCTGATGGAGTAAGTGTGAGGGGGTCATGGTAACGGTGATGGAGTGAGTGTGATGGGGTCAGCTTGATGGTGATGGAGTGAGTGTGAAGGGATCAGTGTGACGGTGATGGAGTCAGTGTGAGGGCGTCAGGGTGTGGGTGATGATGTGAGTGTGAGGGGGTCAATGTGATGGTGATGGAGTGAGTGTGAGGGGGTCAGTGTGACGGTGATAGGGTAAGTGTTAGGGGGTCAGGGTGAGGGTGTTGGAGAGAGTGTGAGGGGGTCAGTGTGACGGTGACTGAGTGAGTGTGGTGGGTCAGGATGAGGGTGATGGAGTGAGTATGAGGGGGTCAGTGTGACGGTGATAGTGTGAGTGATAGGGGGTTAGTGTGAGGGTGTTGGAGTGAGTGTGTGGGGGTCAGTGTGACGGTGATGGCGTGAGTGTGAGGGGCTCAGGGTGATGGTGATGGAGTGAGTGTGTGAGGGTCAGGGTGACAGTGATGGAGTGAGTCTGTGGGGGGTGATAGAGTGAATGTGAGGTGATAAATGTGACGGTGATGGTGTGATTGTGAGGGGGTCTGGGTGAGGGTGATGCAGTGAGTGTGAGGGGGCCAGTGTGACGGTGATGGCGTGAGTGTGTGGGGGTCAGGGTGACGGTGATGGAGTGACTGTGAGGGGGTCAGTTTGTGGGTGATGGAGTGAGTCTGAATTGATAAATGTGACGTTGATGGAGAGGGTGTGAGGGAATCAGGATGATGGCCATGAAGTGAGCGTGAGGGGGTCAGGGTGACTGTGATGGAGTGAGTGTGAGGGGGTCAGTATGACGGAGATGGAGTGAGTGTGAGGGGGTCATTGTGACGGTCTTGGAGTGAGTGTGAGGGGGACAGGAAGACGATGAAATTGTGAACGTGCGTGGGTTAGCGTGACAGTGAAGGAATGAGTGTGTGGGGGTCAGGGTGATGGTGATGGAGTGAGATTAATGGGGTCAGTGCGACAGAAATGGAGTGAGTGTGAGGAGGTCAATGTGACCCTGATGGAGTAAGTGTGAGAGGGTCAGGGTGACAGTGATTTAGTGATTGTGAGGGGGTCAGGATGACGGAAATGAAGTAAGTGTGAGGGGGTCATGGTAACGGTGATGGACTGAGTGTAATGGGGTCAGTTTGATGGTGATGGAGTGAGTGTGAGGGGGTCAGGGTGATGGAGATGGAGTGAGTGTGAGAGGGTCAGGGTGATGGAGATGGAGTGAGTGTGAGAGGGTCAGGGTGACGGTGATGGAGTGAGTGTGAGGGGGTCAGTGTGACGGTGATGGAGTGAGTGTGAGGGGGTCAGGGTGACGGTGATGGAGTGAGTGTGAGGGGGTCAGGGTGATGGAGATGGAGTGAGTGTGAGAGGGTCAGGGTGACGGTGATGGAGTGAGTGTGAGGGGGTCAGGGTGATGGAGATGGAGTGAGTGTGAGGGGGTCAGTGTGACGGTGATGGAGTGAGTGTGAGGGGTCATGGTAACGGTGATGGAGTGAGTGTGAGGGGGTCAGGGTAACGGTGATGGAGTGAGTGTAATGGGGTCATTTTGATGGTGATGGAGTGAGTGTGTGGTGTTCAGTGTGACGGTGATGGAGTGAGTGTGAGGGGGTCAGGGTGATGGAGATGGAGTGAGTATGAGAGGGTCAGGGTGACGGTGATTTAGTGAGTGTGAGGGGGCCAGGGTGACAGTGAAAGTGTGAGTGTGAGGGTGTCAGGATGACGGCGATGGAGTGAGTGTGGGAGGGTCAGAGTGACGGTGATGGAGTGAGAGTGAGGGGTTCAGGGTGACGGAGATGGAGTGAGTGTGAGAGGGTCAAATTGACGTAGTAGGAGTGAGTGTCAGGGGGTCAGTGTGACTGTGATGGAGTGAGTGTGACGGGGTCAGATTTACGGTGATGGATTGAGTGTGAGGCAGTCAGGGTGACGGTGATGAAGTCAGTGTAAGGGGGTCAGTGTGACGGAGATGGAGTGAGTGTGGGAGGGTCGGGGTGAAGGTGATTTAATGAGTATGAGAGTGCCAGGGTGAAATTGATGGAGTGAGTGTGAGGTTGTTAGGATGAAGGTCATGAAGTGAGTGTGAGGTTGTCAGGGAAACGGAGATAGAGTGAGTGAGAGAGGTTCAGAGTGACGTTGATGGAGTGAGTGTGAGGGGATCAGTGTGATGGTGTTGGAGTGAGTGTGTGGGCGTCAATGTGATGGTGACGGAGTGAGTGTGTGCAGGTCAGGGTGACGGTGACAGAGTGAGCGTGAGGGTGTCAGGGTGAGCGTGATGGAGTGAGTGTGATCGGATCACTGTGACTGTGATGGAGTGAATGTGATCGGATCAGTTTGACTGTGATGGCGTGAGTGTGAGGGGATCAGGTGACATTGATGGAGTGAGGGTGAAAGTGTCAGGGTGACGGTGATGGAGTGAGTGTGAGGGGATCAGGGTGACAGTGATGGAGTTAGACTGAGGGGGTCAGGCTGATGATGATGGAGTGGGTGTGAGGGGGTCACTGTGACCGAATTGGAGTTAGTGTGAGAGGGGTCAGGGTGACGGTGATGGAGTGAGTGTGAGGGGGTCAGCGTGATGGTGATGGAGTCACTGTGAGGGGCTCAGTGTGATGGAGGTGGAGTGAGTGTGGAAGGGTCAGAGTGATGGTGATAGAAAGAGTGTGAGAGGGTCAGAGTGACGGTGAGGGAGTGAGGGTGAGAGGGTCTGCATGACGGTGATTTAGTGAGTGTGAGGTGGCCAGGGTGACTGTGAGAGTGAGTGTGAGGGGTGCAGGATGACGGTAATGAAGTGAGTGTGAGGTAGTCAGGGTAACGGAGATGGAGTGAGTGAGAAAGGGTCTGAGTGACGGTGATGGAGTGAGTGTGAGGGGATCAATGTGATGGTGTTGGAATGAGTGTGTGGAGGTCAGGGTGACGGTGAAGGAGTGAGTGTGTGTGGGTCAGGATGACGGTGACAGAGTGAGTTTGAGGGTGTCAGGGTGAGGGTGATGGAGTGAGAATGAGGGGGTCAGTGTGACAGTGATGGTGTGTTTGTGAGGCGGTCTGTGTGACAGTGATGGAGTGAGTGTGAGGAGATGTGTGCGACGTTGTTGGAGTGAGGGTGAGCAGATCAGCATGATGGTGTTGTAGTGAGTGCGTGTGGGTCAGGGTGACGATGATGGAGTTAGTGAGAGAGGGTCATGGTGACGGCGATGGAGCGAGTGTGAGGCGGTTAGGGTGACTGAGATGGAGTGAGTGAGAGAGAGTCATGGTGTTGGCAATGGAGCGAGTGTGAGGGGGTCAGGGTGACGGTGATGGAGTGAGTGTGAAAGGGTCAGGGTGATGGAGATGGAGTGAGTGTGAGACGGTCAGGGTGACTGTGACTGAGTGAGTGTGAGGGGCTCAGGCTGACGGTGAAGGAGTAAGTGTGAATGATTCAGGGTGATGATGTTGGATTGAGTGCGAGGGCATCAGTGTGACAGTGATGGAGTGAGTGTGAGGGGGTCGGGTTGACAGTAATAAAGTGAGTGTGAGGGGGTCAAAGTGACAGTGAAGGCTTGAATGAGAGAGGGTCATGGTGACGGAGATGGAGCGAGTGTGAGGCAGTCAGGGTGATGGTGATGGAGTGAGTGTGAGGTGGCTAAAATGACGGTGATGTAGTGAGTGTGAGGGGGTCAGGGTGACAGTGATGGAGTGATTGTGAGGAGGTCAGGGTGACGGTGATGGAGTGAGTGTGAGAGGGTCAGGTTGAGGGTGGTGGAGTGAGTGTGATCGGATCACTGTGACTGTGATGGAGTGAGTGTGAACAGATCAGTGTGACTGTGATGGCGTGAGTGTGAGGATTGCAGGGTGACGATGAGGGGGTGAGTCTGAGGGGATCAGAGTGACGGTGAAGGAGTGAGTGTGAGGGGGTCCATGTGACAGTGATGGAGTGAGTGTGAGCGGGTAAGGGTGACAGTAATGGAAAGACTGTGATGGTGTCAGGGGGGTGGTGATGGAGAGAGTGTGAGGAGGTCAGGGTGACATTGATGGAGTGAATGTGAATGTGTCAGTGTGACAGTGATGGAGTGAGTACGAGGAGGTCAGGGTGACGATGATGGAGCGAGTGTGAGAAGGTAGGGTGACAGTGATGGAGTGTGTTTGGGGGTCTGGGTGACTGTGACGGTAATGGAGTGAGTGTGAACGGTTCAGTGTGACTGTGATGGCGTGTGTGTGAGGGTTTCAGGGTGACGGTGATGGAGTGAGTCTGAAGGGATCAGGATGATGGTGAAGGAGTGAGTGTGAGAGGGTCCGTATGACAGTGATGGAGTGAGTGTGAGGAGTCAGTGTGATGGTGCTGGAGTGAGTGTTAGGGGATTACTGTGACGGTGATGGAGTAAATGTGAAAGTGTGACTGTGATTGCGTGAGTGTGGGGGGGTCAGGGTGATGATGATGAAGTGAGTATGAGGGGGTCATGGTGGTGGTGATGGTGTGAGTGTGAGGGTGTCAGGGTGATGATGATGAAGTGAGTTTAATGGGGTCAGTGTGACAGAGATGGAGTTAGTGTGAGGGGGTCAGAGTGACGGTGATAGAGTCACTGTGAGGGGGTCAGTGTAACGGAGATGGACTGAGTGTGGGAGGGTCAGAGTGACGGTAATGGAGTGAGTGTGTATTTGTCAGGGTGACTGTGATGGTGTGATTGTGAGGGGGCCAGGGTGACGGAGCTGGAGTGAGTATGAAGGGGTCAGGGTGATGGTGATGAAGTGAGTGCGAAGGGGCCAGGGTGACTGTGATGGAGTGAGTGTGAGGTGGTCAGGGTGACTGTGATGGAGTGAGTGTGAGGGGGTCAGGGTGACGGAGATGGAGTGAGTGTGAGAGGGTCAGGGTGAATGTGACCGAGTAAGTATGAGAGGTTCAGTGTGACTGTAATCGCGTGATTGTGAGGGGATCACGGTGACGGAGATGGAGTGTGTGTGAGGGGGTCACGGTGAGGGTGATGGAGTGAGTGTTATTGAGTCAGGTTGAGGGTGATGGAGTAAGTGTGTGGGGGCCAGTGTGAGTGTGATGGAGTGAGTGTGAGGGGTTCAGGGTGATGGCGATGGAGTGAGTGTGAGTGGGTCAAGGTGACGGTCATGGAGTGAGTATGAAGGGATCACAGGGACGGTGATGGAGTGAGTGTGTACGGATCAGCGTGAGTGTGAGGGTTTCTGGATGACGGTGATGGAGTGAGTGTGAGGGAATCAGCGTGACGGTGAAGGAGTGAGTGTGTGGGCATCAGTGTAACAGTGATGGAGTGAGTGTGAGGAATCAGTGTGAAGGTGACGGAGTGAGTGTGAGGGGGTCAGGTTGACGGTGATGGAGTGAATGTGAGGGTGTCTAGGTGATTGTGATGGAGTGAGTGTGAGGGGGTCATGGTGACGGTGATGGAGCGAGTGTGAGGGGATCAGGGTGACGGTGATGTAGCGAGTGTGAGGGGGTCAAGGTGTCGGTGATGGAGTGAGTGTGAGGGGGTCAAGGTGACGGTGATGGAGTGAGTGTGAGAGGATAAGTGTGACTGTGATGGAATGAGTGTGTGGGTGTCATGGTAACGATAAAGGAGTGAGTGTGAGAGGGTCAGGGTGATGGTGATCGAGTGAGTGTGTGTGGGTCAGGGTGACAGTGATGGAGTGAGTGTGAAGGGTTCAGCGTAACGGTGATGGAGTGAATGTGAGTGGTCAGGGTGATGGTGGTAGATTGAATGTGAGTTTGTCAGGGTAACCGTGATGGAGTGAGTGTGAGAAGATCAGAATGATGGTGAGGGAGTGAGTGTGAGGGGGTTATGGTGACGGTGATGGAGTGAGTGTGAGGGGGTCATGGTGACGGAGATGGAGTGAGTGTGCAGGGGTCAGGGCAGTTGAGATGGAGTGAGTGTGGGAGGTGTCAGAGTGACGGTGATGGAGTGAGAGTGAGTGGCAGGGTGATAGTGATGGAGTGAGTTTGCGTGTTTCATGGTGACAGTGATGGAGTGAATGTGAGGGGTTCTGGGTAAGTGTGAGGGGATCAGTGTGAGCGTCATGAAGTGTGTGTGAGAGATCTGTGTGCCTATGATGGAATGTGTGTGATGGTGTAAGGGTGAAGGTGATAGAGTGAGTGTGAGGGGATCACTGTGACGGTGATGGAGTGAGTGTGAGAGGGTCAGTGTGACGGTGATTTAGTGAGTGTGAGGAGGCCAGTGTGACGTTGATGGAGTGATTGTGAGGTCTCAGGGTGACGGTGATGGAGTGCGTGTGAGGGGGGCAGGATGATGGTAATGAAGTGAGTGTGAGGGGGACAGGGTGACGGCATTGGAGTCATTGTGATTGAGTCACTGTGAGGGTGATGGAGTGAGTGTGTGGGGGCCAGTGTGATGGTGATGCAGTGAGTGTGAACGGGTCAAAGTGACGGTGATGTAGTGCATCTTTGGGGGTCAGTGTGAGTGTGATGGAGTGATCGAGTGGGGGTCAGAGTGACGGTGATGGAGTGAGTGTGAGGCGGTCAGGTTGACGGTGATGGAGTGAGTGTGAGGGCGTCAGGTGAGGGTGATGGAGTGAATGTGAAGGGGGGAGGGTGACGGTGATTGAGTGAGTGTGAATGAATCAGGATGACGGCGGTGTAGCGAGTGTGAATGACTCAGGGTGACAGTGATGGATTGAGTGTGAGGGTGTCAGTGTGACCGTGGCGGTAGAGTCTGAGGGGGTCCGGGCGATGGTGATGCAGTGAGGGTGAGGGGAATCAGTGTGACGGTGATGGAGTGAGTATGTGGGGGTAAGGGTGACGGTGACGGAGTGAGTATGTGGGGGTCAAGGTGACGGTGATGAGTCAGTGTGAAGAGTCAGGTTGACAGTGATGGAGTGAGTGTGAGAGGATCAGGGTGATGGTGATGGAGTGAGTGTGAGGGGGTCAGGGTGATGGTGACGGAGTTTGTGTGAGGGGGTCAGGGTGACGGTGACGGAGGAATGTGAGGGGGTCAGGGTGAGGATGATGGAGTGAGTGTGAGGGGGTCAGGGTGAGGGTGATGGAGTGAGTGTGAGGGGGTCAGGGTGAGGGTGATGGAGTGAGTGTGAGGGGGTCAGGGTGACGGTGACGGAGTTTGTGTGAGGGGGTCAGGGTGACGGTGATAGAGTGAGTGTGAGGGGGTCAGAGTGACGGTGACGGAGTGTGTGTGAGGGGGTCAGGTGACAGTGAAGGAGGTGTGAGAGGGTCAGGTGACAGTGAAGGAGGAGTGTGAGGTGTTCAGCGTGACACTGATGGAGTGAATGTGAGGGAGACAGGCTGATGGTGATGGGGTGACTGTGAGGGGGAAATGGTGACGATGATGGAGCGAGTGTGAGGGGTTCAGGGTGATGGTGAATGAGTAAGTTTGAGGGGGTCATGGTGATGATGATGCAGTGAAAGTGAGTTGGTCGAGGTGAAGGTGATGGAGTTTTTGTGAGGGGGTCAGTGTGGCAGTGATGGAGGGAATGTGTGGCGGTAAGCCTGAAGGTGATGGAGTGAGTGTGACAGGTTCAGGGTGATGGTGACGGGATGATTTTGAGAGGTTAAGGGTGACGGTGGTGGAATGAGTGTGAGTGGATCGGGGTAACATTAATGGAGTGAACGTGTAGGGGTCAGGATGATGGTGATAGAGTGAGTGTGAGTGCTCAGTGTGACAGCGATAGAGGGCTTGTGACGGGGTTACGGTAACAGTGATGTACTGAGTGTGAGTGGGTCAGGGTGACGGTGATGGTGTAAGGGTGAGGACGTAAGGGTGACGGTGACAGAGTGAGTGTGAGGGGATGAGTGTGACGGTGATGGTGTGAGGGTAAGTGGTTCAGGGTGACGGTGAAGGAGTGAGTGTGAGGGGGTCAGTCTGACAGTGAACGAATGAGTGTGAGGGGGTCATGGTGAGGGTGATAGAGTGAGTATGAGGTGGTCAGTGTGAAGTTGATGGAGTGAGTGTGAGGGGTTCAGGGTGACGGTGATAGAGGGAGTGTGAAGGTGTCAGTGTGATGGTGATGGAATGAGTGTGAGGGTGTCAAGTTGACAGTGATGGAGTGAGTGTGAGGGGGTCAGGGTGAAGTTGATGGAGTGAGTGTGAGGGGGTCAGGGTGATGGTGATAGAGGGAGTGTGACGCAATCACAGTGACGGTGATGGTGTGAGTGTGAGTGGGTCAGAGTGATCGTGATGGAGTGCGTGTGAGTGGGTCAGTGTGATGGTGATGGAGTGAGTCTAAGGGGATCAGGGTGATGGTGATGGAGTGAGTGTGAGTGGGTCAGCATGACAGTGGTGGTGCGGGTGTGATGTGGTCAGGGTGACACAGATGGAGTGGGTGAGAGGGGATCAGTTTGACGGTGATGGAGTGAGGGTGAGGGGACCAGTGTCGTGGTGATGGAGTGAGTGTGATGGGGTCACGGTAATAGTGATGGAGTGTGTATGAGTGGGTCAGTGGACGGAGACGGAGCGAGTGTGAGGTGGTCAGGGAGATGGTGCTGGAGTGAGTCTGAGGGGATCAGTGTGATGGTGATGGAGTCAGTGTGAGATTGTCAGTGTGACGGTGATGGAGTGAGTGTGAGGGGATCAGTGTGATGGTGATGGAGTCAGTGTGAGAGTGTCAGTGTGACGGTGATGGAGTGAGTGTGATGGGGTCAGGGTGAGGATGATGGAGTGAATGTGTGGGGGTCAGGGTGACGGTGAGGAAGTGTGTGTGAGGGGGTCAGGTGACAGTGAAGGAGGAGTGTGAGGTGTTCAGGGTGACACTGATAGAGTGAATGTGAGGGAGTTAGGCTGATGGTGCTGGAGTGAGTGTGAGGGGATCAGTCAGTGTGGGATTGTCAGTGTGATGGTGATGGAGTGAGTGTGAGTGAGTCAGGTTGACGGTGATGGAGTGAGTGTGAGGGAGTCAGGGTGACGGTGATGGAGTGAGTGTGACGGGATCGCTGTGACGGTGATAGAGTAAGTGTGAAGGGTTTAGTGTGACTGTGATCCCGTGGGTGTGAGGGCGTCAGTGTGACGGTGATGGAGTAAGTGTGAGAGGGGCACTGTGACGGTGATGGAGTGAGTGTGAGTGGTTCAGGGTGATGGTGATGGAGTGAGTGTGAAGGGTTCGGCGTGATGCTGATGGATTGAGTGCGACGTTGTCAGGGTGATGGTGATGGAGTGAGTGTGAGAAGAACAGGACGACGGTGATGGAGTAAATGTGAAGGAGTCACGGTGACGGTGATAGAGTTTGTGTGAACGGGTCAGTGTGACAGTGATGGAGTGAGTGTGAAGGGGTCAGTATGACTGTGATGGAGTGAGTGTGAGGGGGTCAGGGTGACAGTGACGGAGCGAGTGTGGGGGTCAGGGTGACGGTGATGGAATGAGTGTGAGGGGTTCAGCGTGACAGTGATGAAATGAGTGTGAGTTGGTCAGGGTGACAGTGGTGGATTGAGTGTGCAGGGGACAGTGTGACAGTGATGAAATGAGTGTGAGCGATCATTGTGATATTGATGGAATGAATGTGGGGGGGTCAGGGTGACAGTGATGGAGAGAGTCTGAGATGGTAAGGGTGACGGTGCTGAGTGAGAGTGAGGGTGTCAGGGTGACGATGATGGAGTGAGTGTGTGGTGGTAAGGGTGAAGGTGATGGAGTGAGTGTGAAGGGGTCAGTGTGACAGTGAAGGAGTGAGTGTGATTTTGACCGGTTGACGGTTGTGGAGTGAGTGTGAGGGGATTAGTGTGACGGTGATGGAGTGATTGTGAGGGGGTCAGTGTGATGCTGCTGGAGTGAGTGTGAGAGGGTCACTGTGACTGTGATGGAGTGAGTGTGAGGTTGTCAGGGTGATGGTGATGGAGTGAGTATCACCCTTACACCCTTTCACACACTGCATCACTGTCACTCATACCCCTCACACTCACTCCATCACTCTCACTCTGATCCCCCATACTCACTCCAACAATGTCACCCTGACCCTCTCACACTCACTCCACCACCGTCACCCAGACCTCCTCACATTCACTCCTTCACTATCACTCTGACACACTCACACTCACTCCATCACATCACCCTGATCCCCTCACACTCACTCCATCATCGTCACCCAGACCCCTCACACTCACTCCATCACTCTCACACTGCTCCCCTCACACGCACTCCATCAATATCACCCTGACCCCCTCACACTCAGTCTTTCATGCTCACACTGATTCCTTCACACTCATTCCATCACTGTCACCCTGTCCCCTCACACTCACTCCATCATCGACACCCTGATCCCCTCACACTCACTCCATCACTCTCACACTGATCCACTGACACTCACTCCATCAATGTCACCGTGACCCCCTCACACTCACTCCATCACCATCACCCTGATCCACTCACACTCACTCCATCATCGTCACCCTTAACCTCTCATAATCATCCCATCACTGTCACCCTGACACCCTCACACTCACTCCATCACTGTCACCCTGACTCATTCACACTCACTACACCACCCTCACCCTACCCCCTCACACTCCATCACCATTACCCTGACCCCCTCACACTCACTCTATCACCATCACCTTGAACCCCTCACACTAACTCAAGCAACTGCACACTGACCCCTTCACACTCACTTCATCACTGTCACACTCATCCCCTCACATTCACTCCATCACCGTCACCCTGACCCCTCACACTCACTCCCTCACAATCACCTTGACTCCCTCACATTCACTCCGTCACCGTCACCCTGTCCCCCTCACACTCACTCCATCACCGTTAACCTGACCCACTCACACTCACTCCATCACCATCACCCTGACCCCCTCACACTCACTCTATCACCGTCACCTTGAACCCCTCACACTAACTGCATCAACTTCACACTGACCCCTTCACACTCACTTCATCACTGTCACACTCATCTCCTCACATTCACTCCATCACCGTCACCATGACCACTCACACTCACTCCATCACAATCACCTTGACTCCCTCACATTCACTCCGTCACCATCACCCTGTCCCTCTCACACTCACTCCATCACCGTCACACTGGCCCCAACACAATCACTCCATCACCATCACACTAGCCACCACACACTCACTCCATGACCCTCACAGTGACTCAATCACAGTGACTCAAATGCCGTCACCCTGACCATCTCACACTCACTTCAATACCATCATTCTGAGCCCCTCACACGCACTCCATCACCGACACCCTGAGACCTCACACTCACTCCATCAACGTCACACTGGCCTGATCACACTCACTAAATCACCGTCACACTGACCCTCTCACACTCACTCCATCACCGTCAGACTAATCCCCTCACACTCACTCCACAACCGTCAACCGGTCAACCTCGCACTCACTCCTTCACTGTCACACTGACCCCTTCACACTCACTCCATCACCTTCACCCTTACCTCCAGACATTCATTCCATCATCGTCACCCTGACACCCTCACTCTCACTCCATCACCGTCACCCTGACACCCTCACTCTCACTCATCACCGTCACCCTCACCATCTCAGACTCTCTCCATCACTGTCACCCTGACCCACTCACATTCACTCATTCGCTGTCACACTGACCCCCTCACATTCACTCCATCATCGTCATCCTGATCTACTCACAATCACTCCGTCACCGTCACAATGATAACCTCACATTTAATCCATCACCGTCACCCTGACCAACTCACACTCACTCCATCACTGTCACGCTGACCCACTCACACTCACTTCATTACCATCATCCTGAGCCCCTCACAAGCACTCTATCACCGTCACCCTGACCACCTCACACTCACTCCATCATCATCACACGGGCCCGCTCACACTCACTAAATCACCGTCACACTGACCCTCTCACACTCACTACATCACCGTCAGACTAATCCCCTCACACTCACTCCACAACCATCAACCAGTCAACCTCACACTCACTGCTTCACTGTCACACTGACCCCTTCACACTCACTCCATCACCTTCACCCTTACCACCACACACTCACTCCATCATCGTCACCCTGACACCCTCACTCTCACTCCATCACCATCACTCTGACCAACTCACACTCACTCTGTCACTGTCACGCTGAACCCCTCACACTCACTATATCACCATCATCCTGATCCTCTCACACTCACTCCATCACCGTCACCCTGACAACCTCACACTCACTCCATCACAGTCACAGTGACCCTCTCACACTCACTCCAGCAGAATCACACTGACCCCCTCACAATCACTCCATCACCATCACACTAATCCCCTCACACTCACTCCACAACCGTCAACCGGTCAAAATCACACTCACTCCTTCACTGTCACACTGACCCCTTCACACTCACTCCATCACCTTCACCCTTACCACCCCACACTCACTCCATCATCGTCACCCTGACACCCTCAATCTCACTCAGCACCGTCACCCTTACCATCTCAGACTCTCTCCATCACTGTCACCCTGACCCCCTCACATTCAATCCATCAATATCACAATGACCCCTCACACTCATTTCATCACTGTCACACTGTCCCCCGCACACTCAATCCACCACTGTCACCCTGACTACCTCACACTCACTCCATCACCGTCACTCTGACCAACTCACACTCACTCTATCGCTGTCACACTGAACCCCTCACACTCACTATATCACCATCATCCTGATCCTCTCACACTCACTCCATCACCGTCACCCTGACAACCTCACACTCACTCAGCACCGTCACCCTTACCATCTCAGACTCTCTCCATCACTGTCACCCTGACCCCCTCACATTCAATCCATCAATATCACAATGACCCCTCACACTCATTTCATCACTGTCACACTGTCCCCCGCACACTCAATCCACTACTGTCACCCTGACTACCTCACACTCACTCCATCACCGTCATTCTGACCAACTCACACTCACTCTATCGCTGTCACACTGAACCCCTCACACTCACTATATCACCATCATCCTGATCCTCTCACACTCACTCCATCACCGTCACCCTGACAACCTCACACTCACTCCATCACAGTCACAGTGACCCTCTCACACTCACTCCAGCAGCATCACACTGACCCCCTCACAATCACTCCATCACCGTCACACTAATCCCCTCACACTCACTCCACAACCGTCAACCGGTCAAAATCACACTCACTCCTTCACTGTCACACTGACCCCTTCACACTCACTCCATCACCTTCACCCTTACCACCACACACTCACTCCATCATCGTCACCCTGACACCCTCACTCTCACTCAGCACCGTCACCCTTACCATCTCAGACTCTCTCCATCACTGTCACCCTGACCCCCTCACATTCATTCCATCAATATCACAATGATCCCTCACACTCATTCCATCACTGTCACACTGTCCCCTGCACACTCAATCCACCACTGTCACCCTGACCACCTCACACTCACTCCATCTCCCTCACACTGACCCCCTCACATTCACACCATTACCGTCATCCTGATCTACTCACACTCACTCCATCACCGTCACCCTGACCAACTCACACTCATTCCATCACCGTCACGCTGAACCCCTCACACTCACTCCATCACCGTCACCCTGACCCCACACTCGCTCCGTCACTGTCACCCTGACCCCCTCACACTCACTCCATCACAGTCATACTGACCCCTTCACACTCACTCCATCACTGTCACACTGACCCGTTCACACAAACTCTATCACCGTCACCGTGACTCCTTCACATTCACTCCATCACCGTCGTCCTGTTCTTCTCACACTCACTCCATCACCATCACCCTGACAACGTCGCACTCAATCCATCAGCATCACGCTTACCAACTCTCACTCACTCCATCACCATCACGCCGAACCCTTCACACTCACTCCATCACCGTCACCCTGAACCACTCACACTCACTCCATCACCGTCACAGTGACCCTCTCACACTCACTCCATCACCGTCACCCTGAACCACTCACACTCACTCCATCACCGTCACAGTGACCCTCTCACACTTACTCCATCAAAGTCACACTGACCCCCTCCCACTCACTCCGTCACCGTCACCCTGACCCCCCACACACTCAATTTAGCACCGTCACCCTGAACCCCCACACTCATTCCATCATCCTCACCCTGTCCCCCTCACACTCAATCCATCACCGTCACACCAACCCCTTCACACTCACTCCATCACAGTCATCCTGACCTCCTCACACTCACTCCATCACAGTCACTCTCATCACCCCACACCCACTCCACCCCCACCGCCCAGAACCCCCTCACACTCATTCCATCACAGTCAACCTGAATCCCCTCACACTCACTCCATCACTGTCACACTGACAATCTCACACTCACTCTATCACCGTCACACTGCTCCCCTCACACTCTCTCCTTCACCGTCACCCTGACCCCCACACACTCACTCCTTCCCCATCACGCTGATCCCCTCACACTCACTCCATCATCGTCAACCTGACCCTCTCACCCTCACTCCATCACCGTCACAGTGACCCTCTCACACTACTCCAGCAGCATCACACTGACCCCATCACACTCACTCTACAACCGTCAACCAGTCAACCTCACACTCACTCCTTCTCTGTCACACTGACCCCTTCACACTCACTCCATCTCCTTCACCCTTACCGTCACACACTCTTTCCATCATCGTCACCCTGACACCCTCACTCTCACTCATCACGGTCACCCTCACCATCTCAGACTCTCTCCATCACTGTCACCCTGATCGCCTCACATTCACTCCATCCCTGTCACACTAACCCCTCACACTCACTCCATCCCTGTCAAACTAACCCCTCACACTCACTCCATCACAGTCACCCTGACCCCCTCACATTCATTCCATCACCGTCATCCTGATCTTCTCACGCTCAATCCTTCACCGTCACCCTGACCCCCTCACACTCTCTCCATCACCGTCACACTGAACCCCTCACACTCACTCCATCACTGTCACGGTGACCCCCTCACACTCTCTCCATCACTGTCAAACTGACCCTCTTACACTCACTCCATCACCATCACCCTGACCCCCTCACACTCTCTCCATCACTGTCACGGTGACCCCCTCACACTCTCTCCATCACCGTCACCCTGACCCCCTCACACTCTCTCCATCACTGTCACGGTGATCCCCTCACACTCTCTCCATCACCGTCACCCTGACCCCCTCACACTCTCTCCATCACTGTCACGGTGACCCCCTCACACTCTCTCCATCACCGTCACCCTGACCCCCTCACACTCTCTCCATCACTGTCACGGTGACCCCCTCACACTCTCTCCATCACCGTCACGCTGAACCCCTCACACTCACTCCATCACTGTCACGGTGACCCCCTCACACTCACTCCATCACTGTCACACTGCTCCTTTCACACTCACTCTATCACTGTCACACTGACCCTCTTACACTCACTCCATCACCATCGCCCTGACCCTCTCACACTCTCTCCATCACTGTCACGGTGACCCCCTCACACTCACTCCATCACCATCGCCCTGACCCCCTCACACTCTCTCCATCAAAGTCACGGTGACCCCCTCACACTCTCTCCATCACTGTCACGGTGACCCCCTCACACTCTCTCCATCACTGTCACGGTGACCCCCTCACACTCACTCTATCACTGTCACACTGACCCTCTTACATTCACTCAATCACCATCACCCTGACCCCCTCACACTCTCTCCATCACTGTCACGGTGACCCCCTCACACTCACTCCATCACTGTCACACTGCTCCTTTCACACTCACTCTATCACTGTCACACTGACCCTCTTACATTCACTCAATCACCATCACCCTGACCCCCTCACACTCTCTCCATCACTGTCACGGTGACCCCCTCACACTCACTCTATCACTGTCACACTGACCCTCTTACATTCACTCAATCACCATCACCCTGACCCCCTCACACTCACTCCATCACTGTCACGGTGACCCCCTCACACTCACTCCATGACCATCACCCTGACCCCCTCACACTCACTCCATCACTGTCACGGTGACCCCCTCACACTCTCTCCATCACTGTCACGGTGACCCCCTCACACTCTCTCCATCACTGTCACGGTGACCCCCTCACACTCTCTCCATCACTGTCACGGTGACCCCCTCACACTCTCTCCATCACTGTCACGGTGACCCCCTCACACTCTCTCCATCACTGTCACGGTGACCCCCTCACACTCTCTCCATCACTGTCACGGTGACCCCCTCACACTCTCTCCATCACCATCACCCTGACCCCCTCACACTCTCTCCATCACTGTCACGCTGACCCCCTCACACTCACTCCATCACCATCACCCTGACCCCCTCACACTCTCTCCATCACTGTCACGTTGACCCCCTCACACTCACTCCATGACCATCGCCCTGACACCCTCACCCTTACTCCATCAGTCACAGTGACCGCTTCATACTCACTTTATTCCAGTCACCCTGACCGTCTCACACTCGCGCCATCATCGTCACCCTGACCCACTCACACACACTCTGTCATCGTCACCCTGTCCCCCTCACACTCATTCCATCACCGTCACGCCGACCCCCTCATACTCACTCCATCACCATCACACTCAACTCACCACACTCACTCCATCCCCACCACCCTAACCCCCTCACACTCACTCCATCACAGTCACCCTGACCTCCTCACACTCACTCCATCACGGTCACCCTGAATCTCCTCATACTCACTCTATCACTGTCACACTGACAATCCCACACTCACTCCATCACTGTTGCCCTGACCCCCTCACACACACTCCTTCCCCGTCACGCTGACCCCCTCACACTCAATCCATCACCGTCACACTTTCCCAGCCACACTCACTCCATCAGTATCACGCTGACCCCCTCACACTCATGGCATCACTGTCGCCCTGACCCCCCTCACTCGCTCCCTCGCCGTCACCATGAACCCCTCACATTCACTCCATCACAGTCATACTGACCCCTTCACACTCACTCGATCACCTTCACCCTTACTGCCACACACACTCACTCCATCATCGTCACCCTGACACCCTCACTCTTACTCATCACCGTCACCCTCACCATCTCAGACTCTCTCCATCACTGTCACCCTGACTCCCTCACATTCACTCCATCGCTGTCACCCTGACCCCCGCACATTCACTCCATCAGCGTCACTGTGACCTCACACTCACTCCATCACCGTCTCCCTGACCAACTCGCACTCACTCCATCATAGTCACCCTGAACCTCGCACACTCACTCCATCAACATCACACTGACCCACTCACACTCACTCAATCACCCTCACCATGGCCCTCTCACACTCATTCGTTCACTGTCATGCTGACCCCCTCACACTGGCTCCATAACCGTCACCATGACCCGCTCACACTCACCCCATCACCATCACCCTGACTCCCTCACGTTCACTCCATCAGTGTAACTCTGACCCCCTCACACTCACCCCATCACCGTCACCCTAACCCCCTCACACAAACTCCATCACTGTCACCCTGATCCACTCACACTCACTCCCACACCATTACACTCATTCCCTCACATTCACTCCATCACTATTACCCTGACCCCTTCACACTCACTCCATCACTGTCACCCTGATTCCCTCACACTCACATCATCACCGTCACCGTGATCACCTCGCACGCACTCCATCACCGCCACCCTGAACCCCTCACACTCACTCCATCACCATCACTCTGACCCCCTCACACTCACACCATCACCATCACCATGATCCCCTCACACTCACTCCATCATGTTCACCCTGTTCCCCTGACACTCACTCAATCACCATCACACTCATTCCCCCACACCCACTCCATCCCCACCGCCCTGACACCCTCACACTCCCTCCATCACCGTCACCCTGTGCACCTCACACTCACCCCATCACCATCACCCTGACTCCCTCACGTTCACTCCATCAGTGTAACTCTGACCCCCTCACATTCACCCCATCACCGTCACCCTAACCACCTCACACAAACTCCATCACTGTCACCCTGATCCAGTCACACTCACACCCACACCATCACACTCATTCCCTCACATTCACTCCATCACTATTACCCTGACCCCTTCACGCTCACTCCATCACTGTCACCCTGATTCCCTCACACTCACTCCATCACCGTCACCCTGAACCCCTCACACTCACTCCATAACCATAACCATGATCCCCTCACACTCACTCCATCACCGTCACCCTGAACCCCTCACACTCACTCCATCACCATCACTCTGACCCCCTCACACTCACACCCTCACCATCACCGTGATCCCCTCACACTCACTCCATCACAATCACCCTGTTCCCCTGACACTCACTCTATCACGATCACACTCATTCCCCCACAGCCACTCCATCCCCACCGCCCTGACACCCTCACACTCCCTCCATCACCGTCACCCTGTGCACCTCACACTCATCCCATCACCATCACCCTGACTCCCTCACGTTCACTCCATCAATGTAACTCTGACCCCCTCACACTCACCCCATCACCGTCACCCTAACCACCTCACACAAACTCCATCACTGTCACCCTGATCCAGTCACACTCACTCCCACACCATCACACTCATTCCCTCACATTCACTCCATCACTATTACCCTGACTCCTTCACACTCACTCCATCACTGTTACCCTGATTCCCTCACACTCACTCCATCACCGTCACCCTGAACCCCTCACACTCACTCCATCACCATCACCATGATCCCCTCACACTCACTCCATCACCATCACTCTGACCCCCTCACACTCACAACCTCACCATCACCGTGATCCCCTCACACTCACTCTATCATGTTCACCCTGTTCCCCTGACACTCACTCTATCACCATCACACTCATTCCCCCACACCCACTCCATCCCCACCGCCCTGACACCCTCACACTCCTTCCATCACTGTCACCCTGTGCACCTCACACTCACTCCATCACTATTACCCTGACCCCTCACACTAACTCTATCACCGTCACCCTGACGCCCTCACCCTCAATTTATCATCCTCACCCTGACCACCTCACTCGCACTCCATCATCCCCAGCTGCCCCTCTCACACTCACTCCATCACTGTCACCATGAACCCCTCCCACTCACACCATCACCATCCATCTGAACCCCTCACACTCACTCCATCACCGTCGCACTGACGCCCTCACAATCACGCGATGACAGTCACACTGACCCCCTCACACTCACTCCATCACCGTCACACTGATCCCCTCACGCTCACTCCATCGCCATCACTCTGACCCCCTCACACTCACACCATCACCGTCACCGTGATCGCCTCACACTCACTCCATCAAAATAACAATGAAAATCCCACACTCTCTCCATCACCAACACATTGATCCCCTCTCACCCACTTCATCTCCGTCACCCTGACCACGTCACACCCGCACCACCACCGTCACGCTGACCCACTCACACTCACTCCATCACTGTTACCGTGACCCACTCACCCCCACTCCATCACCATCACCCTGATCCCCTCAGACTCACTCCATCACAGTCACACTGACCCCTTCACACTCACTCCATCACCGTCACCCTGACCCCCTCACACTCACACAATCACCGTCACCGTGATCACCTCACACTCACTCCATCACCATCACCATGACCCCCTCACACTCACTCCATCGCCATCACTCTGACCCCCTCACACTCACACCCTCACCATCACCGTTATCCCCTCCACACTCACTCCATCACAATCACCCTGACTCCCTCACAATCTCTCCATCACCATCACACAGTCAATCCCACACTCACTCCATCACCGTCACATTGATCCCTCCCACCCACTCCATCTCCGTCATCCTGACCACCTCACACCCACACCACCACCGTCACGCTGACCCACTCACACTCACTCCATTACTGTTACCGTGATCCACTCACACTCACTCCATCACCATCACACTGATCCCCTCAGACTCACTCCATCACAGTCATACTGACCCTTTCACTCTCACTTCATCACCATCACCCTGACACCCTCACACTCACTCCATCACCATCACCCTGACCCCCTCACTCTCACTCTACCACTGTCACCCTGAACCCCTCTCACTCACTCCATCAACGTCACACTGACCCCCTCACACTCACTCAATCACCCTCACCATGACCCCCTCACACTCATTTGTTCACTGTCAGGCTGACCCCATCAAACTCACTCCTTCACCATCAACCTGACCCCATCACTCTCGCTCCATCACTGTGACCATGACCCCCTCACACTCACCCCATCACCATCACCCTGACACCCTCACATTCACTCCATCAGTGTAACTCGAATCGCCTCACACTCACCCCATTACCGTCACCCTAACCCACTCACACAAACTCCGTCACCATCACCCTGATCCCCTCACACTGACTCCCTCACCATCACACTCATCCCCTCACACTCAATCCCATCACCGTCACCCTGACCTCCTCGCCTTCATTCCATCACCTTCACACTCATCCCCCCACACTCACTCCATCCCCAACACCCTGAACCACGCACACTCACTCCCTCAGCGTCACCCTGTCCCCCTCACACTCACTCCATCACTGTCACATTGATCCTCTCACACTCACTTCATCACTGTCACACTGACTCTCTCACACTGTCTCCATCACCATCACACTGACACCCTCACACTCACTCCATCACCATCATCATTACCCCCACACGTTCACTCCATTAATGTTACCCTGACCCCCTCACACTCATTCCACCGCCGTCACCCTTAACCTCTCACAATCAGACCGTCACCATCACTATGACCACTTCACACTCACTCCATCACCTTCACGCTTACCGCCACACACTAACTCCATCACAGTCACCCTGACGCCCTCACACTCATTCCATCTCCGTCACCCTGACGCCCCCACCCTCACTCTATCATCCCTATCCTGTCCCCCTCACACTCACTCCATCACCGTCACCATGAACCCCTCCCACTCACACCATCACCATCCATCTGAACCCCCCACACTCACTCCATCACCGTCGCACTGACGCCCTCACAATCACGCGATGACAGTCACACTGACCCCCTCACACTCACTCCATCCCGTCACCCTGTCTCCCTCACACTCACTCCATCACCATTACACTGACAATCACACACTCAGTCCATCACAATCACACTGCTCCCCTCACGCTGTCTCCATTGCCATCACTCTGACCCCCTCACACTCACACCATCACCGTCACTGTGATCCCCTCACACTTACTTCATCAAAATCACAATGAAAATCCCACCCTCACTCCATCACCGTCACACTGATCCCCTCTCACCCACTTCATCTCCGGCACCCTGCCCACGTCACACCAGCACCAACACCGTCACGCTGACCCACTCACACTCACTCCATCACTGTTACCATGACCCACTCATCCTCACTCCTTCACCATCACCCTGATCCCCTCAGACTCACTCCATCACAGTCATACTGACCCCTTCACACTCACTTCATCACCATCACCTTGACCCCCTCACTCTCACTCCATCACCATCACCCTGACCCCCTCACACTCACTCTATCACCGTCACCCTGAACCCATCACACTCACTCCCTCAACGTCTCACTGACCCCCTCACACTCACTCAGTCACCCTCACCATGACCCCCTCACACTCATTCGTTCACTGTCAGGATGACCCCATCACACTCACTCCTTCACTGTCACCCTGACCCCCTCACTCTCGCTCCATCACCATCACCATGGCCGCCTCACACTCACCCCATCACCAGCACCCTGAATCCCTCACATTCACTCCAGCGGTGTAAATCTGACCTCCTCACACTCACTCTATCACCGTCACGCTAACCCCCTCACACAAACTCCATCACCGTCACCCTGATCCCCTCACACTGACTCCCTCACCATCACACTCATCCCCTCACACTCAATCCATCACCGTCACCCTAATCTCCTCACCTTCATTCCATCACCGTCACACTCATCCCCCCACACTCACTCCATCCCCAACACCCTGAACACGTCACACTCTTTCCATCACCGTCACCCTGTCCCTCTCACACTCACTCCATCACCGTCACACTGATCCTCTCACACTCACAATCACTGTTACCGTGACCCCCTCACAATCCCTCTATCGCTGTCACACTGAGCGCTCACACTCACTTCATCACCATCATTCTGACCCGCACATGTTCACTCCATTAATGTTACCCTGACCCCCTCGCACTCATTCCACCGCCGTCACCCTTAACCTCTCACAATGATACCGTCACCATCACCATGATCCCTTCACACTCACTCCATCACCTTCACACTTACCGCCACACATTCACTCCATCACCATCAACCTGACCCCTGAACACTCACTCCATTATCATCTCTCTGACCCTCTCACACTCACTCCATCACTGTCCCACTGACCCTTCCCACTGACTTATCACTCCATCACAGACACCCTGAAACCCTGACACTCACTCTTTCACCATCACCCTGAACGCCTCACATTCACACTTTCACTGTCACACTGACCCGTTCACACTCACTCCGTCACCGTCACCCTGACTCACACACACTCATTCCATCATGGTCACACTGGCCCCCTCACACTCACTCCATCAATCTCACTCTGACCTGTTCACACTCACTCCGTCACTGTCACCATGACCGCTACACACTCACTCCATTACCGTCACTCTGACCCCCTCACATTCATTCCATCACACTCACACTGACCCCCTCAGATGCACTACATCACCGTCACCTTGACCCGTTCACAATCACTCCATCACCATCTCACTGGCCCCCCCAGACTCACTCAATCACCGTCACACTGACACTCTCACACTCACTCCATCACCGACACAGTGATCCTGTCGCACTCACTCTATCACCCTCACCCTTACACCCTCACACACATTCCATCATAGACACCCAGACCTCTCACACACCCCATGACTCTCACACTGATCCCCTCACACTCACTCCATCAATGTCACACTGGCGCACTCACACTCACTCCATCACCATCACACTTATTCTCTCACACTCACTTCACCACAGTCACCCGGATGTCCTCACAATCACTCCATCACTATCACCCTGACTCTCTCACTCTCACTCCATCTCCGTCACCCTAACACCCTCACTCTCACTCTATCACCGTCACGCTGACCCTCACAGACTCACTCCATCACTGTCACCCTGACTGCCTCACACTCACTCCTTCACTGTCATCCTGACCCGCTCACACTCACTCTTTCACAGTCACACTGACCCGTTCACACTCACTCCATCATCATCACAGTGATCGCATCACACTCACTCCATCACTGTCACCCTTACTCCCTCACACTCACTCCATCACTGACACCCAGACCCCTCACACTCTCTCTTTCACCGCCACCCTGATCCCCTCACACTCACTCAACCTCCATCACACTGACTCCATGAAACTCACTCCATCAGCGTCACACTGACACCCTCAGACTCACTCCATCACCGTCAACCTGACCCGCTCACACTCACGCCATCACAGTCACACTGATCCGTTCACGCTCACTCCATCACCGTCACCATGAATCCCTCACACTCACTCCATCATCGTCACCCTTATCCTCTCACAATCATCCCGTCACCGTCACCATGACCCCTTCACATTCTCTCCATCACCTTCACGCTTACCGCCACACACTCACTCCATCACCGTCACCCTGGCACCCTCTTGCTCATTCCATCACTGTCACCCTGACCACGACACACTCACTCCTTCTCCGTCACACTGACTATATTAAACTCACTCCATCACTGTCACCCTGAGCCCCTCACACGCACTCCATCACCGTCAAACTGAACACCTCACACTCAATCCATCTATATCACACTGACCCCCTCACTCACTCCATCACCATCACCCTGTCCCATTCACACTTGCTACATCACCGTCACTGTGACCCCCTCACACTCACTCCATCCCCGTCTCCATGACCCCCTCACACTCACTCAGTCACCGTCACCCTGACACCCTCACACTCACTCCATCACCCTCACCCTGATCCCCTCACACTCACTCCATCAACGTCAACCTGATCCCCTCACACTCACTCCATCAACGTCAACCTGATCCCATTAATCTCACTCTGTCACCATCATTCTGACCCCCTCACACACTCCATCTTCATCAAACTGACCCACTCACACTCACTCGATCACCGTCACCCTGATCCCGACACACTCACTTTCCATCCATCACCTTCACCCTGGCACCCTCACACTTGCTACATCACCGTCACTGTGACCCCCTCACACTCACTCCATCCCCGTCTCCATGGCCCCCTCACACTCACTCGGTCACCGTCACCCTGATTCCCTCACACTCACTCGATCTCCGTGACACTGATCCCCTCACACTCACTCCATCACTTTCACCCTGGTCCCCTGACAGTCACTCCATTACCATCACACTTATCCCCTCACACTCACATCATCACGGTCCCTCTGACCCCCTCACACTCACTCCATCACCGTCTCCCTGAACCTCTCACACTCACTCCATCACCGTCACCCTGACCCATTCACACTTACTCCGTCACCATCACCCTGACCCCCTCACACTCACTCTATCACCGTCACATAGACCCCTCACACTCACTCCATCACCGTCACCCTGATTCCCTCACACTCACTCGATCTCCGTGACACTGATCCCCTCACACTCACTCCATCAACGTCAAATTGACCCCATTAAACTCACTGTCACCATCATTCTGGCCCCTCACACTCACTCCATCTTCATCAAACTGTCCCACTCACACTTACTTCATCACCATCAAACTGACCCACTCACACTCACTCGATCACCGTTACCCAGACCCCGACACACTCACTTCCTCTCCATCACTTTGACCCACTCACACTCACTCGATCACCGTCACCCAGACCCCGACACACTCACTTCCTCTCCATCACTTTGACCCCCTCACACACACTCAATCACCGTCATCTTGACCCCTCACACTCAGTCCATCACCGTCATGCTTAACCCCTCACACTCACTTCATCACCGTCACCCTGACCCCCTCACACTCACTCCATCCCCGTCCCACTGACCCTCTCACATTCACGAGATCACAGTCACAATGACCCCCTCACACTCACTCCATCACCCTCACCCTGACTCAATCACACTAACTCCATCACCCTCATACTGATCCTCTCACACTCACTCCATCACCCTCACCCTGACTCAATCACGCTCACCCCCACTCGCTCCACCACACTCTCACACACTGCCCCACACCACCGCCACCATCATGCTCACCCCCACACATTCCACCACCGTCAGACACGCTGTCCCACACCACCCTCACTGTCATGCTCCCCTCCACACACTCCACCAAAATCACACACATTGCCACACACCACCCTCATCGTCACTCTACCCCCACACACTCCACCACCCTCTCACACACTGCCAAACACCACCCCCACCATCACGCTCACACCCACACACTCCACCACCCTCACACACACTGCCTCACACAACCCCCACTGTCACGCCCACCCCCTCAAACTCCCCTACTGTTATGTTCACTCCCCTGCATAGTCGCACACCTTCACACACCTTCCACCACACATAACCCCACTGTCATGCTCACTCATCCTGCACAAAGCCTCACCATCAGATTCAATCAAGCACACTCTCCCCCATTGTAGCGCTCACTCCCCCACACACAGCCCCAGCCTGACTCTCAGACCCCGTCCACTGCCCCACCATCAAGCTCACTCTCCCGCACACTCCCATTGTCCCCTTCACTCCCCTTCACACGCCCCCATCGTCACTCTCACTTCCCCACACTCTCTCCCAGTATCACACTCACTCACCCACACATTCCCCCACCATCACTCTCAGTCCCTCGCACAGTCCCCCAGCATCACACTCACACGCCCACGCAGTATCGCACCATCACACTCCTCACACACCTTAAACTGAGCTGCTGCCTGTGAATACCAACCTTGTTGATCCCCTGTAAATGGCCTGTAACCCCATCCCCATTCTATTCCCTGAGTAACAGACAGTATGTCCCACACAATGTGTTCTGTTTGTGATATCCTGTTGTACCAGTCTCAACCACAGCCTACGGTGCCACACCACCCCCTAGTAACGGCTCGTGTTCTCACACCCACTATGTCCCCGAGCATTGGCGTTTGGCCCAAGCTCCATACTGTTGCCTTGGAAATGGCCTAATATGCCTCCCAATCTCTGTTCCCTAACATCGGCCTGAAGATCGACAACCCTCTTCTGTTCCCCCAGCACCAAAGGATTCGAGGAAGACAGTAACATTGGGAGGTTATGATCGCAAGATGGAGAGAGAGTGAATGAGGCTGGGGAAGGCAAAGACAGTCGAATGGAGTGTGTAAATGTGACATTGAGAGAGAAATAGCGGTGCAGTGTGAGAGTGGGAGGGATATATGGAGGGAGAGGGACAAAGGGAGCAAGGTGAATTCTGCTGAGAGCTAAGTTGGAGTGGGAGATCCAAAGGTGAAAGTAAGGGCAGAAGGAGTTAAACCCAGCTTCTGAGCTCAGGGCGCGGTGTCCTCCCCTTTCCTGAGGACCAGGACTTGGTGCTGAGTCTCTCTCTCTCTCCAGCTCAGCTTCTCCAACACAAAGACACACAACAACATCGGTCACTCTGCTGCTCGGCACGCTTTAATCAACATTTTTGTTGTTTACAAATGGAAGTGATGGGTACAGTCAGTGGGATGGTGCCTTTTCTCACTGGCCCCTGAGTTGTAAGAAACATTGAAATGTTTCCCTGTAACCCCCCTGGGGGATAAGGATGGACAAACCAGCTATACCCTCAGTCTGTTACCATAGCGACAGGCTGCTCCATCGCTGAAACACTGAACTGAAATGAGAAAATCCCGGATGGATTGATTAATGAGGGAATTTGATGGATGGATGGATTTGGGTGAAGGGATATTTCAGCACATTCTTCAGCTGCTGCCTGAACTTAGTCTGGGTCACAACATAAATCGCGGTGTTTGTGCAGCAACTGAGGAGCTGCAGCATGAAGCCCAATTCCCGCACAAAGTCATGGAGATACACAGAGTAATACCCAAGCAAATACATCCGGACCCATATAGAATACAGCATGAACGTTGACCATAACAGGATGATATTGGGCGAGATCACAAACAGTAAAATGATGGAGTTTTTTCGGTTTCTCATTTCAGTGTCAGACTGAGCGTCCCCATTGGTGTGAGCGCGGAGTCTCCTGCGGGCTCTGCTGGTCACTAAAATGTGTCTGACGGTGAGAACATTCAGCAGTAGAATCAGGAGAAATGGGACACACGGGGTTAGAATGTGATGGAGGGACTCGATTGTGCCCAGACAATGGTGAATAGAACAGCGCCTATTACATCACAAAACCAGGGGCAGTTCCGCAGCCGATACCGAGCCGTGAGCATAAAATACCAGGAAATGTTCTTCAAACAGCTCAGCACAGTCACTGCTCCCAGAACCACAGCCGCCGTTTTCTCAATGCAATATTTACTTTTCAGCTTATGGCAACAAATGGCCACAAACCGATCAAAGGTGAAAGTGACGGTGAACCAGACAGAGCAGTCAGTGGCTGCATAAAGCAGGACGGCGTGGATATTACACACGGGGACGCAGACCCTTAGGAAATAAAACTGTTCCCAATAAACAATGGGAATGTGTCTCAGGATCAGGTCGAGGATAATGACCAGGAGATCCACCGCTGCCATGGCCCCCAGGTAACGTCTGACACATGGAGACAATCCACAATCTTTATAAAGCAGGACGTAGATGGTCACTACGTTAACTGTGAGGAAGAAAAACAAACCCATTATCCATCAGCCTAGAGGCAAAGGGACCCGTTTGTTCGGGGACCCAGTGAGATTTTCAAATGTGTCCCTGTATTCAGGGATTTATTAAAATAATTGCAGTTGGAATAACAAATGAAAAGGTCGGAGTTTCTGGCAAAAATGTGACATAAACCACAAGAAACCCTCCCTCCCCAAACACACAGAGACACATCCATCAGGACAGATGGTGTCTAGAACATTCCCACACTCTTGATCACTCGAGAGCAGACACAGGTCACTCCTTCCCAGTTCCTAATATGGAGGGTGGGAACTTTCCTGTCCTGAAGGATTCTCTCCCAGTTTCCTGAAGACAAACGGAGTTTGGGAATTTCTGTATTTTGGTCTAAATTGTGGTCGATCCTGTGTCGGGAAGAAATGTAATCGCAGGGAAAACGTATTCACCCTTTCAACTGCCTGAGGGGCCTTTGGAACAGTGTCTCATTCTCCCTGGAACGGGATCTCTTCCCTCGGGATCTTATCGTTTGTTCAATTCACTGACGTCCGGCCGTTCACAAACAATGTCAGAGACAGAACGTTCCGGGGAATGTTAGTTATAGAATGTCAGGGACAGAAGCTTCTGGGGAATGTCAGTGATAAAATGTCGGGGACAAAACGTTCCGGGGAAATGTCAGTTATAGAAAGTCCAAGACCGAACGTTCCGGGGAATGACAGTTATAAAATGTCAGAGACAGAATGTTCCGGGCAATGGCAGTTATCGAATGTCGAGGACAAAACGTTCCGGGGAACCCCTTGACCTGTCCATCACATTTCTCCCCTACCCAAATGGGAATGTTTGTGGAGCCCTCGCCTCCAGTCATTTGTTTAATCGTCCATCACTATTTTATAACTGAATGTGACAGGACTGCAGGGCATCGTTCAAATCTGTTGGTCAAGTCCGGTCGCTTTACTGAGTTAGCATCAGGTTAAGGTTCATGTGATTCTGACTCTGACATGTTCACCCACACCCGTCACTGATCCATAGATGGTGTTGATGGTAATGACAGACTGAGGTGTTTCCCTGGCAAAAAGTTACAGGTTGTGGTTGAATGCATGTCTGCCTCTCCTGCTGCTGTGGTCTACAGCACTACGTGAATACGCAGCTTCGAGCTGCAATATCTGCAATGCAATTCTGCTGTCTGTTCCCCAATTCTCACTGAGACCCATTCATCCATCAGCCCTGCACTCAGTGACCTAACCTGGTTTCTGATGTGGAAATACTTCCATTTTCATACTCTCATTCTGCTGAGGATCTCTCTCCCCGGGTCTTGCTTCCAACCTGACACATTCCGCAAAAGCATTTAACTGATCTTAATTCAAATATTTAATTCACCTGAATCTTTTTCCTTGAGAAATACCATCTTCTGTGTTTAAAGTGAACGTGTTTCCTCTGTTTCTTTCCCTGAGCACGATTAAGACCTCTGTAGTGTCAGTGATGCCAGCGTTATATAGTTGCAGAGCCAATGAATTCTCTGGATTCCCAACCATCTTCACCACATTGTATATTTTCTCTTTTGGTTTGATGCCTTATCACTCATGGCTGCCTTGTCCTCCCATGAGTATGTTTCATCTTCTTGGGGTTGCATTTCTGGTATTATCTTCTGAATTATCCCCAGAACCTCCTCCTATTGCTGCTCCACGGTCTTTCCTGCTCTGCTCCCCTTCCAATTAAGTTTGGCCAGATTCTCCCGCATGTCTTGGTAGTTACATTGCTTAATTATAACCACATTACATCTTGAAGAGAGCATTAGATATAAACTGAAAGAAGGAGTTTTGGGAGATGGGACACGAAGAATAATTGGTGGATTTCTTAACTAGATGCAAAGGGAGAACGAGAGAGAGGATATAGATCTGGAGATGTGGAAAATGAGAAAACTACATGGTCGAAAGAAGTAGATGAACATTTCCCAATGGTTTGGCAACGCCTGTGTGCTGTGGTCCTTAGTACAGTGCATGTACAACAGAGTAATATGTTCAAATGCTGAGTCTGATGTCAGAATATTTATCTCCGATTATATGACAGACACGAGCTTTGGAAAGAATCCAACAGGTCAATATATTGAAGGAGATTAACTGAAATAGTTTGGGACATTATAATCAAGAATTTGGAGCACACATCCTGGTAAGAATGAGAGAGTAGTGTAGGGAATTGCAGAAAAGGAGGGAACGTTGAGAGGATCAAATCATGTTTTAATGTTTTATCAATTTTATGCATCATATGGATCATTTTTCGTTAACTGTGTCTCTGTTGTTCATTTACAATATGTTGTGCACGTGTGAAAAAATGCTACTTAACTGCACACAAACATTGATTAAACAGTGTGTATAAAATCACTTTTCGACCATTGAAACTGTCCTGTTGTCGTGTTACGAGGATACATGAACACCAACTGGCCACCAAAAGACATGACGCACTATCACTAAGTTTCATACATACAGACAAAGAAAGGCACTACATTGACTGGGACAAAACACACACACACACATGCTAAGACATGCAAGGACCTTCTTAGAGGAATAGCGTTCTAATCAGAAATCCATCAATAAACGGATCAAGTTAGATCCTGTCTACATTGTCTTGTTAAAATAACCGGAAATGACATCACCCACTTTAAGAAACCAAGACCTATAAATAGAGAGGTGGGACATACCACCAGCACTTCAGCAGATACTCTCACTGATGATGTCACCTAGTCATGGTGACGAAACTTCTGAAAACAAACCTTCAAGCTCAGCGAGCTAACTTGCACACATATGAATTGTTATTTTTTGTTTATTAGTGGAATTTAGGAGTTCTCAGTCGCTCACGTTTTGACAGATTATGATGTGAGGTGAGCTTTTCTAGGTGTGTGATTCTAATTAACAAAGGGGTTCGACATTGATGTCATAACAGTTTGGGGCCTTGCCGTGTGGCACATGGACCGATCTGAACAGATTTGAGATACAACAGGTCCCAGCATATTCCAACTCATTGCAATTAGTGACTTTGATCTTCAAATAAAACCAGTGGGAAAATTCATTTTACTTTGTTACATTTGGTTCATTAAATCAAAAGTGAGGGAAATGGCTTTTAACATTACTAAAGAGATTCCCAAATTTTCCAAGGAAGTTTAGAAGGACAGAAGGAGGACATTTTTTAGAATTAGGAAATAGGTTGGAATTGAGTTTAACCAGGGAGAAAAGGGAAGCTGAAAGTGTTATGGAGTTGGTCAAGCACTTTGATGTATCAGAGAAATAGGCAACTGCAGTGGAGTTAAAAAAACTAAAATTGCAAATGTGGCAACTGGAGATAGAAGATAACTAAAGGGAAGGAAATAGAGAGAGAAGAAAGAGAAAGAGACGAAAAAGAAAGAGAGAGAGGATTTGAAATTCAGAAGTTGGGAATTAGACAAGAAAGTTAAGTTAACAGGATGGAGATGAAGGGAGAACATAGGGATGTATACAACTATGTTAATGACTTGGCATATTTCGGTGACAAAAATGTCAAATCCTTTTTTATTTCATTTGAAAAAATGGCTAGTCAGATGACGTGTCCAATGAACTTGTGGGTAATGCTAGTTCAGACTTAGCTGGTGGGCACAGCTGGTGAGGTATGTGCAGCGCTGTCAGATGAGGGGTCAAGAGATTATCAAGATGTCAAATTGGCTATTTTGATTGGTTATGAATTGGTACGAGAAACATATAGACAGAAGTTCAGAAAAATAGAGATGGAAACAGGTCAGTGTTATATTGAGTTTGAAAGAAGTAACCACAGTCATTTTGATAGATGGGTGCTGGCTTTATAAATGGATAAGAGCTGTGAGGCTTGAAGGGAGATTAATTTGCTGGAGAAGTTAAAAGACTCACTTCCAGCGATAGTAAGAATTCATGTGAATGTACCAAAAGTTCAAGAAATGAGAAGCACGGCAGAAAGGGCAGGTAAATATGCACTGTGGCATGTGATGATATTTAGCTTCTGGCAGGAGTTTTATCCTGTGACGAAAGAAATAGGGAGAAGGGAAGATCACACATTATAAAGCAAACAGTAGCGCTCAATACTTTACCACAGGTGAAGAAAGAAGCCCAAGGGGGTTGAAAGATGGTGAAAGGCCTCAGGTGCTCTCACTATAAGGGATTGGAACACATAAAATTACAGTACTAGTGGTTTAAGAAGGGCACAGGGAAAAGGTGGATTCACTGCAGTAAGCTGGGAAACACCATGCTGGGCGTTGAATGAAGGCACTTTGGGGAAAGATGTGGTAGAAGAGGCTAAGCCCAGTGGAATTAGTGATACTGGTAAAGGAGACCCCAAGTAGAGCTGAGGAGCTGCAGGAGAGTGCACAGCCTAGACAAGGGCTGGGTATGGAGGCAGTACCTGATCTCTGAAAGAATTCGTCTCTGTAGATAAAGTTTACTCAGAAAGAACAGGGAGAGAAGGACAAGAAGTTATAATTTTGTGAGCTACGGGATCTGCTCAGTCTCTAATAGTTGAGAAGTGAGGCGCCAGAAAAGCACAACAGATCAGGCAGCATCCAAACAGCAGGACAATCGAATATCAGGCAGAAACCCATCGTCAGGAATGTGGTGGGGGGACAATGGGGCTGAAAGATAAATACGAGGGGAGTAGCTCAGCTGGTGGGAGGGTCACTGGGAAGGTAATAAGAAGATGTAGGTGGGAGTAATAGTGATATGTTGGAGGGGAGGGTGGAATCGATAGGTGGAAAGGAAGATGGCCAGTTAGGGCAGTTCAAGAGGGCAGTGCTAGGTTGAACAGTTGGATCTGGGAGAGGTTGGTGGAGGGGAGATTTGGATTTGGTGAAGTCAACTTTGATGCTATACAGTTTGAGGGTTCCAGCTGTCCTACCACCGATAGGAGTCCTATCACCCTCCTGTCCAACCTATCACCATCACACCCCACCTGCATCTACCTACCGCCTTCCAAGCTCCCTTCCACCCAGCTCCACCCCCACCCTCCTATTTATTTCTCAACCTCCTTCCCCCTCCCTTACCACCCACTTTCCTGATGAAGGATTTATACCTGAAACGTTAACTCTCCTGCCCCTCGGATGCTGCCGACGTGTTGTGCTTTTCCAGCCACACACTTTACAACTCTCATCTCCAGCATCTGCAGTCCTCAATTTCTCTCGGCCGCTAATACTAAGAGATGAAAGTATTTTCACTCTTTCTGGCATGTTAATCAAGAGTGTGATAATTTGTGGTTTGGGGACAGAAATTAAGCATTCCCTTGTGTAACATCAGGATGGAATGCAAAATCAAGATTAGGGAAGTAACAGTGACAGTGAGTAACAGAGTGTCAGTTCCAGGAATACAGTTTGTTCTTGGGAACGATTTAGCAGGAGGTGAGTTGGGAGACGCACCCCTTGTGGTGGAGAAGCCAACAGAAGTCGAGGGAATTGGGGTGTTATCAGAAAAATACCGAGGAATCTTTCCAGAGTGTGTAGTAACAAGGTCCCAATGTCATAAGTTACAGCAGGAAGGAAAAACGAAAGAAAAAGACATATGAATTGATGCTCAGTGAACTGACACCCTGTTTGATGTAACGGTGCAGGAAAACCCTGAACAGGCAGAGGATCAGGCAGAGGTGTTTAGTCCAGAAAGGCTAATGGACTGACAACAGATAGATACACACACATTCACACACACATACACATGCACACACACAGAAAAGGAATCAGAATATATTGTTGAACGTTACAACCTAATGATAGAATCATTAAATTAAAATGGAGACCCCGATAGGTTACTGCAGAAGGGACATGGGCTGAAGTACACCACATTGTGTTACCTGTAGCATACAATGTTATGGCGAGCACATAAACGAATTGCAGGCGGTCACTTAGGTGTACAGAAGACTCAGGCTAAGGTACAGAAGCATTTCTAGGGGCCTGGAATGCACAAGGACGTGGTTACTTTTTGCACATGATATACATACCAAATGGTAGGTAAGTAACAGGCAGTAATAAAACCAGCACCTTTCGTGCCAATTACTGCATTCGAAGAACATTTCACGTGGATTATGATTAATTGTGTAGCTCCGCTTCCTAAAATAGAAGTGGAAAACTATATTTGCTGACCATAATGAATGTGTCTACCAGATTTCCAGAGGCAATTCCATTACGGAATGTTAAGATTAAAAGGGAGGTGGAGAGGTTGGTAGCTTTCTTTACTCGCTGTGGGCCAGGCAGTAAGATTCAGTCAGACCAAGGGTCTCATTTTACAGCTCAGCTGTTTAAGGAAGTCATGGATAGGTTCATCATGCAGCAGTTTAAATCAAGTGCATCGGATCCTGAATCCCAGGGAGCCTTGGAAAGTTAGCATCAGATGCTGAAGACCATGCTATCAGCGTACTGTTATGATTACCCGAATGATTGGAATAAAGGTGTCCCATTATATTGAAGATTAGATTAGATTAGATTAGATTACTTACAGTGTGGAAACAGGCCCTTCGGCCCAACAAGTCCACACCGCCCCGCCGAAGCGTAACCCACCCATACCCCTACATCTACACCTTACCTAACACTATGGGCAATTTAGCATGGCCAATTCACCTGGCCTGCACATCTTTGGACTGTGGGAGGAAACCGGAGCACCCGGAGGAAACCCACGCAGACACGGGGAGAACGTGCAAACTCCACACAGTCAATCGCCTGAGGCGGGAATTGAACCCGGGTCTCAGGCGCTGTGAGGCAGCAGTGCTAACCACTGTGCCACCGTGCCGCCCACAATGGCATATTGTTTGCCATTAGAGATGCCCCAAATAAATCTACTTACTTTACTTCCTTTGAGTTAATATTCATACATGAAGTGAGAGGCCCTTTGAAATTAATTAAATATAAATTGACAGGACCGAAGTCGGAAATCTCACACGTGGATTCTCTGTGTGAGGTGAAGGAGAGAGGAGATGGAGTAGGGGAGTTTGCTAAATACTATATCTGAATAGTATCTGAAGAGCACAACATAGAGTGAAGCAGGTGGCAGATAAAATCTCTGAAACTTTGAGGATATCCCGTGGGGATGACGTATTAGTATTGCCACCAGTGGTAGGTAATCCCTTCAAAGCCAGGTTTAGTGGCCCCTTTCAAATTAACAAAAATGTGGAGTCAGTTAAGCTATCTAGTAAAGATACTGGAGATGACCAAAAAATTTATCGAGTATTTTATATGGATGAATAATGCTCCAGACACATTTATGACTCAGGAACTGAGCTGTGGCCAGATGAACAAATTGTGTAGTTTATCTGTATGATGTGGTGATCTTTAGCAAGTGATTAAAGCTCACATGTTACAGTTGGCAGGGCATGTTGAACAAGAAGCAAACTTGGTAATAAAGTTAAAGAAAACAGAATTCGCGAAGGCAGAGGTGACGTTCTTGGGACAGTACATTGGACATGGAAGGTTGACCCCATGGAACACAAAGACAAAGCGCTTTGAGGAATGTCCACGACCATCCTCGAAGAAAGAGATGCTTCAACTTTTGGAACTGAGTGGATTGTATCGGAAGTTTGTTCCAAACTTCAGCAGCGTATGGGCACCACTGATGGATTTATTAAAGGAGAACACAGAATTGTGGTGGACAGAACAGTGCCAGGAGGCATTTGAGAATTTTAAAGCAGGATTAATCACCGCACATGTTTTAGCTACACCAAATATTCTGAAACACTTTGAAAATTGTGTTTGATGCGACTGCCATCCAACAGCAGAGTAACTGCTGTAGAGCAGCAGTGCTAACTGGCCATCTCAAACACTCTCTATCAAAGACACATGTTCATGTAAACCTACTTGCAATAAAAAAAAGGACCCGGGGAGATCAGCAGCTGGAAGAGTGAACACAGTGGGGAAGATAGAGACTGTGTGCTCTTGAGATTGTAATGCTTTATATGTGGGCTGTTGGAACAGCATATTTTTACAGAGTTGGAGTCAGATAGTAAGTAGCTAAGAAAAGAAGGGCTTGTATTTGTCAATAGTTGTTGTTTAGTGTTCACTATTAAAGTTAAGAAACAAACTTGTTAATTTTTGTTTAAATCGTGGAATATAGGAGATCGGTGTCACTCATATTTTAACAGATTACGAGGTGTGGTGAGCTTTTCTGGGTGTTTGATTTAAATTAACAGAGGGATTCATCTTCACCTTGTAAATGTTCATCCACGTTAGCCCCATTTCCCTGCAGTTGGCCCATATCCTTCCAGTCCTTTCCTATCGACATATTTATCCAAATGCATTGAAGTGTTGTTAATGTACACCCCTCCCCCCCGCCCCACCACCAACCACATCTGCTGGCAGCTCATTCATGTACCAGCCCTCTGTGTAAAGATGTGGCCGTTCAGGTTCCCTTTTATTCCTTCCCCTCTAACCTTAAACTGATCCCCTCTAATCCTCGATTCTCTACACCTTGGAAAAAGACTGAGAGCATTAACCCTATCCATACCCCTCATGATTTTATACAGCTCTATAAGGACTCCCTCAGTCTCTTCCACGCTAAAGAAAAGGTCCTAGCTTGTCCAACCTCTCCCTATAACTCAGACCATTGGGTCCTGGCAATGTCTTTGTAAATTTCTTCTGCACTCTTTCTAATTTCATAACATCCTCCCTATAAAAGGTTACAAAAACTGAATACAATACTCCAAGTGTGGCCTTACCGAAGTCCTGTGTAACTGCAACATAACTACCCAACTTCTATCCTCAATGTCCGGCCTGATGAAGGCCAATGTGCCAAAAGCCTTCTTCACTGCCCTGTCTACCTGTGACTTTACTCTTAGAGAACTGTGCCCGGGAAAACCAAGGTCCCTCTGCCCACTGCACCTCTTAAGACCCTCCCATTCACCGTGAAACTCCTACCTTGATTTGAGTTTCCAAAATGCAAGACCTCATGCATCTATATTAAATTCCATTTGCCATTTCTCAGCCCACTTCCCCCGCTGATTAAGGTCCTGCTGCAATTTCTGATAAACTTCCTCACTGCCACGCTACCACGTATTTTAGTGTCATCTGCAAACTTATAAATCATGCCTTTTACATTCTCAACTAAGTCATAGATAACAAATAGCAATGGACACAGCCTTCAGTCTGGCCATCATCCTTCCACTAAACCCTCTGCTTCCGACCATCAACCCAACTGTGTATCCGATTGGACAGTTCCCCCAGCATTCCACGTGAAGGAACCTTCTAGAGCAGCCTGCCATGTGGAACCTTATCAAAGGCCTTACCGAAATCCATAGAGACTAAATTTACAGCTCTGTCGTCGTAAACCTTCTTGGTCACTTCATTAAAGAACTCTAACAAAGTTAGGAAGCATGATCTCCCACTCACAAGTCTATGCTGACCGGTCTGAATCAAACCCTGTGTAAGTAATGGGTGCAGACAATGATATGCTGTCCTTCATTGTAAGATTATTCGAGTACATAAGTAAAGCCATCTTCCTGCTGTTGTAGAGCCTTGCTGAGGGAGCATTTGGGGCGCTCTCTGCAGATTTGATCTCCTTTGTAAGGAATGATATCCTTCCCACAGACACAGATGGCAGTATCATGAGGGTAGAGTAAAGAACCTGAGAGTTTAATCTGCAAGCTGTAAAATCTGAAATGGTGATGCTGAAACACGAGGGGTGTAGCAGGTATATTTCCGAAAGACACATTGATAGGGAGAGAAATTCCATACTTTACTCAGGATTGATTGATCTGATTTATTGTCACGTGTACGTCAGTACAGGGAAACACTTTATTTATGAGCAGTGGAGGCAGATCATAGTAAGCATGGCCAGACAGATCATAGGGTGGAAATATACTTGGACAGAGTAAGGCATACACGATACACTGCACAAGACAAGCACTCGACAAGATCAACATGAGCAAGATCAGCATTATTTGAACACAGAGAGTCGATTAATCAGTCTAACGCGACTTTCCTAATAGTTTATGTGCCTAAATTAACTCTCCCCATGTTATTGTGCTGTTGGCATGTGAACCCGTACAGAACGCCATGTTGTTCACAATCCCCAACATCAGCCATAATATCTTCGATCTGAAACAGGTAACCATTCCCACCAGCTTCACCCTGCATAGAGAAAGGCTGGCTTCTCGGAGATGGAAGGTGCCTTCTTGAGACTTCACACAAGACATATGGCTTCCCTCCTCAACACTAGAAAACCACGTTAAAGTCCCATGTGTTTATCATGAGCAACGGAGCCAGGAGGAACAACGTGGAGCAGTCTGTCTGTGCACTAATGTGCATCTGCTCCACTTGTTCATCATATTGGAGCATCAATCTGGAGACAGTGAGGAATGCCGATGCTGGAGATTGTAGTAGACAGTAGATTGCTGGAAAAGCACAGATGGTCAGGCAGCTCCGAGGAGCAGGACAATCCATGTTTTGGGCATAAGCCATTCATCAGGAATCAGCATCAATTACCTCATTCTGTCCCTTTGCAAGTGCGTTGAGGGGGGAATGGCCTCCTCCTGTTCCTGTGTAAGAGACTGAAGGAGCTGAATGGCCTCATCCTGTTGCTGTGGAAGTGGCTTTAGGGGCTGAATGGCCTCCTCCTCTTCCTGTGTAAGAGACTCAAGGGTTTGAATGGCTTCTTCCTCTTCCGATTGGACAGGACCAAGGACCTGATTGGGTTACCCCTGGTTCCTGTTTGACAGCTCGATGTACTGACAAGTGTGATGACGCTGCAGGCTTTGAGAGGTTATTTTGTCCTGGTTTCTTTTAAGAGAGAGATTGAATGATCGTTACCAAACTGGTTAGTTAAGACCACTGAGTAAACAGCTAGGGAGGTCTTGGGTTTATTTTAATGGAGCCTGAATGGGTGTGGCCAGCTCTCACAAATTACGATCTCTGGGTTTTGGTTTCTCAGTAACATCAGAAACTATTAGGGTCTGCACAGAGTTGGAATCTTCAGTGACTATCTCCTGGCTGCTACTGTCTCTGAATTTTCTCTTGGTGCTGTTTTTAATTCCCGGATTAGAGAAAGTTTTGTGACAATCTATGTCTGAATTTTCCTTTCTGCCAGGGGCTGTGTTTTTGGGATTTTCCTATATTGGTACAGTTTATTAGTAATAGATCCTAGGTTTGTTATTCTGTTAACTTGTCTAATGGAATTATGATTTTCTAAATTCCTCTTTCTTTGCTTTCATTTTATCTTTCCCGTTTCAATAAATAGTGTTTCACTTCACACCGAGTAGTTTGACCTGTCACATTGCATCTGGAACAGTCACTTTATATTCCCTTTAAAATAAAAAAAAGTATTGAGTCTAGGTGACCACCTTCAAATATTTTCGAGGGGCTCTCGTGTGGTCCATCACACTAGACTCCTTCTCTTCCTGAGTAATAGGCTGGAGGCACTGAATGGGCTGCCCCTGTTCTTCTCCAATAGTGTCAATGGGCTGAACGACTTCCTCATATTCCTGTGAAACTAGCGTGAGGTGCTGAATGAACTCTTATTTTACTGTGGCAATGTGCAGTGACAGGCAGCGCTGGTAGATGAATGTTACGGACCATTTAACAGCACAAGTCTCAATGGAGTCTGGGTCTTGCTGCACATGGACACAGACCAGCTCAGGAGCTGAGGGGGGAACAAAATGTTCTGAACATTGTGGCATCTTCGGTGACCATCCCCACTTCTGATCTTATGGTGGGGAAGGTGGGGGTGGGGAGACAGTGATGAAGCAGCTGAAGCTGTTTGTGAAGAGGAACTTACCCTGAGGATCTCCCACAGAGGTGACCCAGGACTGAGATGATGAACATCTTCCTTTGTGCCATGTTTGACCCCAGACACTGGAGAGTTTACTCTGATTCCCATTAAGTTCAGTTTTGTTAAGATCCTTGATGTCAATAAAAGGCAACCACTGCCTTGATATCAGGACCAGTCATTTTTACCAGAACCCTTGTCTCAACCTCTTTCGTTCATATCAATAAACCATGATATAGGAGCAGCAAGTGTTTTCTTCAAACAGGTGGGATTGAATGTCAGGATATCTGTTCTCAAGAGTGTTCCGGAAGCTAGATGACAGAAAGTATTTGAAGAGGAGGTAGATGGATATTGACCTGACAGAGAGGTGAGGGCTATGAAGAATTAGGTATGAAAGAGGATTTGAGACCAAGAGCAGATCAGTCATGATCTTAGTGAAGGGCAAAGCAGGCTTGGGGAGTGAACAACCTGCCCCTGTGTCTGATGTTCTCCCATTCTGTTATTGGAGAGTTAGTGGGTGTTATTTTCATGAATGTGCAATTACTGAATATTGCAGTCAGGGAGACCAGAGGATTTTGTGAGCCAACTCTGGGTGAGGTATGGGGGCTGTATTCACAGTGAATCTGGGTCTACAACATGTCCAACAAATGCAGAGAGGGGAAGCTCTGTAAAGAGAGATGAGGGGCCTCTTTCATACCTGTGCCTGGATTTTCCAATTACTTTTCCCAAATCACTTCAAAGCATGTGTGACAGTATTGAGAGGCTGAATAGTCTCCTCTGTTTCTGTGCACCAGATTATCGGAGTAAGTGGCCTCCAACTGTCCCTGTCTAGCAGGTATGAGGGGCTGAATGGAACACAGAAACATGGGACTGAGGAGCAAGAGTGGGTCATTAGACACTTTGAACATTTTCCACCAAGTACTAAAATTGTGGCTGATCAGGTTGGGGTCTCAGCCCCACTTCCTGTCTATATCCCATTATCCGTGACTCACTTCTCTGTCAAATATTTAACTAATGCAGCTTTCAATCAATGTGAACATAGAGGCACGATAAACTTCCAGTGAAGAGAATTCCCACTTGAAAGGTCCTTTCAGAATTATTCAACATCTTTCTTATAGAACCAGAGAGTCATGCAGAATGGAAACAGACCCGTTAGTCCAATCTGTTCATTCCGATCAGATATCAAATCTGATCCAGTCCCATTTGCCAGCATTTGGCCAATATCCCTCCTCTTTCAGATACTTTTTAAAATGTGCGATTGTAACCGCCGTCAGCACTTCCTCTGACAGCACTTTCTGTACACACACCACTCTCTGTGTGAAACATTTATCTTCAGCTCCCTTCTAAATCATTCGCCCTCTCACCTTCAACCTATGCCCTCTTGTTCTGGACTCCGCTATCCTGGAGAGCAGAACGTGGCTGTTCAGAATATCCATGCCCCTGATGGTTTTATAAACCTCTATAATGTCACCCTTCAGCCTCTGACACTCCAGGAGAAAGCACCTCAACCTAATCAACCTCTTCCTAAAGCTCAATCCTCCAGTCCTGGAACATCAGGGTAAGTTATTTCTGCAGAAAACCGAGTTGTACGCAGTATTCTTAAAGTGGCCTCACCAACGTCCTGTACAGATACAACATCCCACCACAATTCCTATACTCAATGCTCTGACTGATTAAGACAAATGTGCCAAATTTGTTCAGCACCACTCTGTCTACCTGCGAGTCCACATTCAAGGAACAATATGCCTGCAGTCCTATGTCCCTTTGTTCTACAACACGCCCCAGGACCTTATCATTAAGTGTATAATTCCTGCCCTGGTGTGCGTTCACAAAATACAAAACCTCGTATTTATCTAAATTAAACTTCATCTGTCACTCCTTGCCCCTTTGTTCCATCTAATTGTGGTCTTGTTGTACTCTGAGATAATCTACTACATCACCTTTCTGATGTCATCTGTAAACTTACTAACTATGGCCCCAATATTCGCATCTAAATCCTTCACATAAATGATGAAATGCAGTTAAGTCAGTATTGATTCTTACAGCACACTGCTGCTCACAAGCCTCCAGGCTGAAAAATATCACTCTTCCTTCAGGCAATTGTGACTAGCTTCCTCTGTATCCGTTGTGACCAAACCTTACTCATCTGTCTAACAATCAGAATAAAATACCAGCTATGAAGAGAGGCTGAGTAAGTTCGGTTTAATTTCACTAGAAAAAAGGAGATTGAGGGGGGACCTGATTGAGGTTTACAAAATCATGAAGGGTATAGACAGGGTGGATAGAGACGGGCTTTTTCCCAGGGTGAAGGATTCAATAACGAGAGGTCATGCCTTCAAAGTGAGAGTTGGAATGTTTAAGTGGGATACACATGGTAATACTTCACACAGAGAGTGGTGGGCATTTGGAACGTGTTACCAGCAGAGGTGGTAGAGGCAGGCACGGTAGATTCATTTAAGTTGCGTCTGGACAGATGCATGAGTAGGTGGGGAGTACAAGGATACATATGCTTAGGAATTGGGCGACTGATTTAGACATTACGTTTGGATCGGTTCAGGCTTGGAGGGCGAAGGGCCTGTTCCTGGGCTGTAAATTTTCTTTGCTCTTTGTTCTGTAAGTGAACACCTTGCTGAAATCCATATAGACAACGACTACCAAACTGGCTTCATCAATCTTCTTT